>NW_025963599.1:0-300000 GCF_910591885.1 Bombus terrestris
TGGGACAACGTGGGACATCGTGGGACAACGTGGGACAACGTGGGACAACGTGGGACAACGTGGGACATCGTGGGACAACGTGGGACAACGTGGGACAACGTGGGACATCGTGGGACAACGTGGGACAACGTGGGACAACGTGGGACAACGTGGGACAACGTGGGACACCGTTGGACACCGTTGGACACCGTTGGACACCGTTGGACATCGTTGGACACCGTGGGACAACGTGGGACAACGTGGGACAACGTGGGAAACCATGGAACAACGTGGGACAACGTGGGACACCGTTGGACATCGTTGGACATCGTTGGACACCGTGGGACAACGTGGGACAACGTGGGACAACGTGGGACAACGTCGGACAACGTGGGACAACGTGGGACAACGTGGGACAACGTGGGACAACGTGGGACAACGTGGGACAACGTGGGACACCGTTGGACACCGTGGGACACCGTTGGACACCGTTGGACATCGTTGGACATCGTTGGACATCGTTGGACATCGTTGGACACCGTTGGACACCGTTGGACACCGTTGGACATCGTTGGACACCGTGGGACAACGTGGGACAACGTGGGACAACGTGGGACAACGTGGGACAACGTGGGACACCGTTGGACACCGTGGGACACCGTTGGACACCGTTGGACATCGTTGGACACCGTGGGACAACGTGGGACAACGTGGGACAACGTGGGACAACGTGGGACATCGTGGGACACCGTTGGACACCGTGGGACACCGTTGGACACCGTTGGACATCGTTGGACACCGTGGGACAACGTGGGACAACGTGGGACAACGTGGGACAACGTGGGACATCGTGGGACAACGTGGGACAACGTGGGACAACGTGGGACAACGTGGGACATCGTGGGACAACGTGGGACAACGTGGGACAACGTGGGACATCGTGGGACAACGTGGGACAACGTAGGACATCGTGGGACAACGTGGGACAACGTGGGACACCGTTGGACACCGTTGGACACCGTTGGACACCGTTGGACATCGTTGGACACCGTGGGACAACGTGGGACAACGTGGGACAACGTGGGAAACCATGGAACAACGTGGGACAACGTGGGACACCGTTGGACATCGTTGGACATCGTTGGACACCGTGGGACAACGTGGGACAACGTGGGACAACGTGGGACAACGTCGGACAACGTGGGACAACGTGGGACAACGTGGGACAACGTGGGACAACGTGGGACAACGTGGGACAACGTGGGACAACGTGGGACAACGTGGGACAACGTGGGACATCGTGGGACAACGTGGGACAACGTGGGACAACGTGGGACACCGTGGGACAACGTGGGACAACGTGGGACAACGTGGGACAACGTGGGACAACGTGGGACAACGTGGGACAACGTGGGACATCGTGGGGACAACGTGGGACAACGTGGGACAACGTGGGACACCGTTGGACACCGTTGGACACCGTTGGACACCGTTGGACATCGTTGGACACCGTGGGACAACGTGGGACAACGTGGGACAACGTGGGAAACCATGGAACAACGTGGGACAACGTGGGACACCGTTGGACATCGTTGGACATCGTTGGACACCGTGGGACAACGTGGGACAACGTGGGAAAACGTGGGACAACGTGGGACATCGTTGGACACCGTTGGACACCGTGGGACAACGTGGGACAACGTGGGACAACGTGGGACAACGTGGGACAACGTGGGACAACGTGGGACATCGTGGGACAACGTGGGACAACGTGGGACAACGTGGGACAACGTGGGACAACGTGGGACACCGTTGGACATCGTTGGACACCGTGGGACAACGTGGGACAACGTGGGACAACGTGGGACACCGTTGGACACCGTTGGACACCGTTGGACACCGTTGGACATCGTTGGACACCGTGGGACAACGTGGGACAACGTGGGACAACGTGGGAAACCATGGAACAACGTGGGACAACGTGGGACACCGTTGGACATCGTTGGACAACGTGGGACAACGTGGGACAACGTGGGACAACGTGGGACAACGTGGGACAACGTGGGACATCGTGGGACAACGTGGGACAACGTGGGACAACGTGGGACAACGTGGGACATCGTTGGACACCGTGGGACAACGTGGGACAACGTGGGACAACGTGGGACAACGTGGGACAACGTGGGACATCGTGGGACAACGTGGGACAACGTGGGACAACGTGGGACAACGTGGGACATCGTGGGACAACGTGGGACAACGTGGGACAACGTGGGACAACGTGGGACACCGTTGGACAACGTGGGACACCGTTGGACATCGTTGGACACCGTGGGACAACGTGGGACACCGTTGGACATAGTTGGACACCGTGGGACACCGTGGGACAACGTGGGACAACGTGGGACAACGTGGGACAACGTGGGACAACGTGGGAAACCATGGAACAACGTGGGACAACGTGGGACACCGTTGGACATCGTTGGACAACGTGGGACAACGTGGGACAACGTGGGACAACGTGGGACAACGTGGGACAACGTGGGACAACGTGGGACACCGTTGGACACCGTGGGACACCGTTGGACACCGTCGGACATCGTTGGACACCGTGGGACAACGTGGGACAACGTGGGACAACGTGGGACAACGTGGGACAACGTGGGACAACGTGGGACAACGTGGGACAACGTGGGACAACGTGGGACAACGTGGGACACCGTTGGACAACGTGGGACACCGTTGGACATCGTTGGACACCGTGGGACAACGTGGGACACCGTTGGACATCGTTGGACACCGTGGGACAACGTGGGACAACGTGGGACAACTTGGGACACCGTTGGACACCGTTGGACACCGTTGGACACCGTTGGACATCGTTGGACACCGTGGGACAACGTGGGACAACGTGGGACAACGTGGGACAACGTGGGACAACGTGGGACATCGTGGGACAACGTGGGACAACGTGGGACAACGTGGGACACCGTTGGACATCGTTGGACACCGTGGGACAACGTGGGACAACGTGGGACAACGTGGGACAACGTGGGACACCGTTGGACACCGTTGGACACCGTTGGACATCGTTGGACACCGTGGGACAACGTGGGACAACGTGGGACAACGTGGGACAACGTGGGACAACGTGGGACAACGTGGGACAACGTGGGACAACGTGGGACAACGTGGGACAACGTGGGACAACGTGGGACAACGTGGGACATCGTGGGACAACGTGGGACAACGTGGGACAACGTGGGACATCGTTGGACACCGTTGGACACCGTGGGACAACGTGGGACAACGTGGGACAACGTGGGACAACGTGGGACAACGTGGGACAACGTGGGACAACGTGGGACAACGTGGGACAACGTGGGACACCGTTGGACATCGTTGGACACCGTGGGACAACGTGGGACAACGTGGGACAACGTGGGAAACCATGGAACAACGTGGGACAACGTGGGACACCGTTGGACATCGTTGGACAACGTGGGACAACGTGGGACAACGTGGGACAACGTGGGACAACGTGGGACAACGTGGGACAACGTGGGACACCGTTGGACAACGTGGGACACCGTTGGACATCGTTGGACACCGTGGGACAACGTGGGACAACGTGGGACCACGTGGGACAACGTGGGACAACGTGGGACAACGTGGGACAACTTGGGACAACGTGGGACAACGTGGGACAACGTGGGACAACGTGGGACATCGTGGGACAACGTGGGACAACGTGGAACAACGTGGGACAACGTGGGACAACGTGGGACACCGTTGGACATCGTTGGACACCGTGGGACACCGTGGGACAACGTGGGACAACGTGGGACAACGTGGGACAACGTGGGACAACGTGGGAAACCATGGAACAACGTGGGACAACGTGGGACACCGTTGGACATCGTTGGACAACGTGGGACAACGTGGGACCACGTGGGACAACGTGGGACAACGTGGGACAACGTGGGACACCGTTGGACACCGTGGGACACCGTTGGACACCGTTGGACATCGTTGGACACCGTGGGACAACGTGGGACAACGTGGGACAACGTGGGACAACGTGGGACAACGTGGGACAACGTGGGACAACGTGGGACAACGTGGGACAACGTGGGACAACGTGGGACAACGTGGGACAACGTGGGACACCGTTGGACAACGTGGGACACCGTTGGACATCGTTGGACACCGTGGGACAACGTGGGACAACGTGGGACAACGTGGGACAACGTGGGACAACGTGGGACACCGTTGGACATCGTTGGACATCGTTGGACATCGTGGGACATCGTTGGACACCGTTGGACACCGTTGGACACCGTTGGACATCGTTGGACACCGTGGGACAACGTGGGACAACGTGGGACAACGTGGGACAACGTGGGACAACGTGGGACAACGTGGGACATCGTGGGACAACGTGGGACAACGTGGGACAACGTGGGACAACGTGGGACAACGTGGGACAACGTGGGACAACGTGGGACATCGTGGGACAACGTGGGACAACGTGGGACAACGTGGGACAACGTGGGACATCGTGGGACACCGTTGGACACCGTGGGACACCGTTGGACACCGTTGGACATCGTTGGACACCGTGGGACAACGTGGGACAACGTGGGACAACGTGGGACATCGTGGGACAACGTGGGACAACGTGGGACAACGTGGGACACCGTTGGACACCGTTGGACACCGTTGGACATCGTTGGACACCGTGGGACAACGTGGGACAACGTGGGACAACGTGGGACAACGTGGGACAACGTGGGACAACGTGGGACAACGTGGGACAACGTGGGACAACGTGGGACAACGTGGGACAACGTGGGACAACGTGGGACATCGTGGGACAACGTGGGACAACGTGGGACAACGTGGGACATCGTTGGACACCGTTGGACACCGTGGGACAACGTGGGACAACGTGGGACAACGTGGGACAACGTGGGACAACGTGGGACAACGTGGGACAACGTGGGACAACGTGGGACAACGTGGGACACCGTTGGACATCGTTGGACACCGTGGGACAACGTGGGACAACGTGGGACAACGTGGGAAACCATGGAACAACGTGGGACAACGTGGGACACCGTTGGACATCGTTGGACAACGTGGGACAACGTGGGACAACGTGGGACAACGTGGGACAACGTGGGACAACGTGGGACAACGTGGGACACCGTTGGACAACGTGGGACACCGTTGGACATCGTTGGACACCGTGGGACAACGTGGGACAACGTGGGACCACGTGGGACAACGTGGGACAACGTGGGACAACGTGGGACAACTTGGGACAACGTGGGACAACGTGGGACAACGTGGGACAACGTGGGACATCGTGGGACAACGTGGGACAACGTGGAACAACGTGGGACAACGTGGGACAACGTGGGACACCGTTGGACATCGTTGGACACCGTGGGACACCGTGGGACAACGTGGGACAACGTGGGACAACGTGGGACAACGTGGGACAACGTGGGAAACCATGGAACAACGTGGGACAACGTGGGACACCGTTGGACATCGTTGGACAACGTGGGACAACGTGGGACCACGTGGGACAACGTGGGACAACGTGGGACAACGTGGGACACCGTTGGACACCGTGGGACACCGTTGGACACCGTTGGACACCGTTGGACACCGTGGGACAACGTGGGACAACGTGGGACAACGTGGGACAACGTGGGACAACGTGGGACAACGTGGGACAACGTGGGACAACGTGGGACAACGTGGGACAACGTGGGACAACGTGGGACAACGTGGGACACCGTTGGACAACGTGGGACACCGTGGGACATCGTTGGACACCGTGGGACAACGTGGGACAACGTGGGACAACGTGGGACAACGTGGGACAACGTGGGACACCGTTGGACATCGTTGGACATCGTTGGACATCGTTGGACACCGTTGGACACCGTTGGACACCGTTGGACACCGTTGGACATCGTTGGACACCGTGGGACAACGTGGGACAACGTGGGACAACGTGGGACAACGTGGGACAACGTGGGACAACGTGGGACATCGTGGGACAACGTGGGACAACGTGGGACAACGTGGGACAACGTGGGACAACGTGGGACAACGTGGGACAACGTGGGACATCGTGGGACAACGTGGGACAACGTGGGACAACGTGGGACAACGTGGGACATCGTGGGACACCGTTGGACACCGTGGGACACCGTTGGACACCGTTGGACATCGTTGGACACCGTGGGACAACGTGGGACAACGTGGGACAACGTGGGACATCGTGGGACAACGTGGGACAACGTGGGACAACGTGGGACATCGTGGGACAACGTGGGACAACGTGGGACAACGTGGGACAAAGTGGGACAACGTGGGACACCGTTGGACACCGTTGGACACCGTTGGACACCGTTGGACATCGTTGGACAACGTGGGACAACGTGGGACAACGTGGGAAACCATGGAACAACGTGGGACAACGTGGGACACCGTTGGACATCGTTGGACATCGTTGGACACCGTGGGACAACGTGGGACAACGTGGGACAACGTGGGACAACGTCGGACAACGTGGGACAACGTGGGACATCGTGGGACAACGTGGGACAACGTGGGACAACGTGGGACAACGTGGGACAACGTGGGACACCGTTGGACACCGTGGGACACCGTTGGACACCGTTGGACATCGTTGGACACCGTGGGACAACGTGGGACAACGTGGGACAACGTGGGACACCGTTGGACACCGTTGGACATCGTTGGACACCGTGGGACATCGTGGGACAACGTGGGACAACGTGGGACAACGTGGGACATCGTGGGACAACGTGGGACAACGTGGGACAACGTGGGACAACGTGGGACATCGTGGGACAACGTGGGACAACGTGGGACACCGTTGGACACCGTGGGAAACCATGGAACAACGTGGGACAACGTGGGACACCGTTGGACATCGTTGGACATCGTTGGACACCGTGGGACAACGTGGGACAACGTGGGACAACGTGGGACAACGTGGGACAACGTGGGACAACGTGGGACAACGTGGGACAACGTGGGACATCGTTGGACATCGTTGGACACCGTGGGACAACGTGGGACAACGTGGGACAACGTGGGACAACGTCGGACAACGTGGGACAACGTGGGACAACGTGGGACAACGTGGGACAACGTGGGACAACGTGGGACAACGTGGGACAACGTGGGACAACGTGGGACAACGTGGGACATCGTGGGACAACGTGGGACAACGTGGGACAACGTGGGACAACGTGGGACATCGTTGGACACCGTTGGACACCGTGGGACAACGTGGGACAACGTGGGACAACGTGGGACAACGTGGGACAACGTCGGACAACGTGGGACAACGTGGGACAACGTGGGACAACGTGGGACACCGTTGGACACCGTTGGACATCGTTGGACACCGTGGGACAACGTGGGACAACGTGGGACAACGTGGGACAACGTGGGACAACGTGGGACAACGTGGGACAACGTGGGACAACGTGGGACAACGTGGGACAACGTGGGACATCGTGGGACAACGTGGGACAACGTGGGACAACGTGGGACATCGTGGGACAACGTGGGACACCGTTGGACACCGTTGGACACCGTTGGACACCGTTGGACATCGTTGGACACCGTTGGACATCGTTGGACACCGTGGGACAACGTGGGACAACGTGGGACAACGTGGGAAACCATGGAACAACGTGGGACAACGTGGGACACCGTTGGACATCGTTGGACATCGTTGGACACCGTGGGACAACGTGGGACAACGTGGGACAACGTGGGACAACGTCGGACAACGTGGGACAACGTGGGACAACGTGGGACAACGTGGGACAACGTGGGACAACGTGGGACAACGTGGGACAACGTGGGACAACGTGGGACAACGTGGGACATCGTGGGACAACGTGGGACAACGTGGGACAACGTGGGACAACGTGGGACATCGTTGGACAACGTGGGACAACGTGGGACACCGTTGGACATCGTTGGACACCGTGGGACAACGTGGGACAACGTGGGACAACGTGGGACAACGTGGGACAACGTGGGACAACGTGGGACAACGTGGGACAACGTGGGACAACGTGGGACATCGTGGGACAACGTGGGACAACGTGGGACAACGTGGGACAACGTGGGACATCGTGGGACAACGTGGGACAACGTGGGACAACGTGGGACACCGTTGGACACCGTTGGACACCGTTGGACACCGTTGGACATCGTTGGACACCGTGGGACAACGTGGGACAACGTGGGACAACGTGGGAAACCATGGAACAACGTGGGACAACGTGGGACACCGTTGGACATCGTTGGACATCGTTGGACACCGTGGGACAACGTGGGACAACGTGGGAAAACGTGGGACAACGTGGGACACCGTTGGACATCGCTGGACACCGTTGGACATCGTTGGACACCGTGGGACAACGTGGGACAACGTGGGACAACGTGGGACAACGTGGGACAACGTGGGACAACGTGGGACAACGTGGGACAACGTGGGACAACGTGGGACAACGTGGGACAACGTGGGACTACGTGGGACATCGTGGGACAACGTGGGACAACGTGGGACAACGTGGGACAACGTGGGACATCGTTGGACACCGTTGGACACCGTGGGACAACGTGGGACAACGTGGGACAACGTGGGACAACGTGGGACTACGTGGGACAACGTGGGACAACGTGGGACAACGTGGGACAACGTGGGACAACGTGGGACAACGTGGGACAACGTGGGACAACGTGGGACAACGTGGGACAACGTGGGACAACGTGGGACAACGTGGGACAACGTGGGACATCGTGGGACAACGTGGGACTACGTGGGACAACGTGGGACAACGTGGGACAACGTGGGACACCGTTGGACATCGTTGGACACCGTGGGACAACGTGGGACAACGTGGGACAACGTGGGACACCGTTGGACATCGTTGGACACCGTGGGACAACGTGGGACAACGTGGGACAACGTGGGACAACGTGGGACACCGTTGGACACCGTTGGACACCGTTGGACACCGTTGGACATCGTTGGACACCGTGGGACAACGTGGGACAACGTGGGACAACGTGGGAAACCATGGAACAACGTGGGACAACGTGGGACACCGTTGGACATCGTTGGACATCGTTGGACACCGTGGGACAACGTGGGACAACGTGGGAAAACGTGGGACAACGTGGGACACCGTTGGACATCGCTGGACACCGTTGGACATCGTGGGACACCGTGGGACAACGTGGGACAACGTGGGACAACGTGGGACAACGTGGGACAACGTGGGACAACGTGGGACAACGTGGGACAACGTGGGACACCGTTGGACACCGTGGGACACCGTTGGACACCGTTGGACATCGTTGGACACCGTGGGACAACGTGGGACAACGTGGGACACCGTTGGACATCGTTGGACAACGTGGGACAACGTGGGACAACGTGGGACAACGTGGGACAACGTGGGACAACGTGGGACAACGTGGGACACCGTTGGACACCGTGGGACACCGTTGGACACCGTTGGACATCGTTGGACACCGTGGGACAACGTGGGACAACGTGGGACAACGTGGGACAACGTGGGACAACGTGGGACAACGTGGGACACCGTTGGACATCGTTGGACATCGTTGGACATCGTTGGACATCGTGGGACACCGTTGGACATCGTTGGACATCGTTGGACACCGTTGGACACCGTTGGACAACGTGGGACATCGTGGGACAACGTGGGACAACGTGGGACAACGTGGGACAACGTGGGACACCGTTGGACACCGTGGGACACCGTTGGACACCGTTGGACACCGTTGGACATCGTTGGACATCGTTGGACGCCGTGGGACACCGTTGGACACCGTTGGACACCGTTGGACATCGTTGGACATCGTTGGACATCGTGGGACACCGTTGGACATCGTTGGACATCGTTGGACACCGTTGGACATCGTTGGACACCGTTGGACATCGTTGGACATCGTTGGACATCGTGGGACACCGTTGGACATCGTTGGACATCGTTGGACACCGTGGGACAACGTGGGACAACGTGGGACAACGTGGGAAACCATGGAACAACGTGGGACAACGTGGGACACCGTTGGACATCGTTGGACAACGTGGGACAACGTGGGACAACGTGGGACAACGTGGGACAACGTGGGACAACGTGGGACACCGTTGGACACCGTGGGACACCGTTGGACACCGTTGGACATCGTTGGACACCGTGGGACAACGTGGGACAACGTGGGACAACGTGGGACAACGTGGGACAACGTGGGACAACGTGGGACAACGTGGGACAACGTGGGACAACGTGGGACAACGTGGGACAACGTGGGACAACGTGGGACAACGTGGGACAACGTGGGACACCGTTGGACACCGTGGGACACCGTTGGACACCGTTGGACAACGTGGGACAACGTGGGACAACGTGGGACAACGTGGGACAACGTGGGACAACGTGGGACAACGTGGGACAACGTGGGACAACGTGGGACAACGTGGGACAGCGTGGGACAACGTGGGACAACGTGGGACAACGTGGGACACCGTTGGACACCGTGGGACACCGTTGGACACCGTTGGACATCGTTGGACATCGTTGGACATCGTTGGACATCGTTGGACACCGTTGGACACCGTTGGACACCGTTGGACATCGTTGGACACCGTGGGACAACGTGGGACAACGTGGGACAACGTGGGACAACGTGGGACAACGTGGGACAACGTGGGACATCGTGGGACAACGTGGGACAACGTGGGACAACGTGGGACAACGTGGGACATCGTGGGACAACGTGGGACAACGTGGGACAACGTGGGACATCGTGGGACAACGTGGGGCAACGTGGGACATCGTGGGACAACGTGGGACAACGTGGGACACCGTTGGACACCGTTGGACACCGTTGGACATCGTTGGACACCGTGGGACAACGTGGGACAACGTGGGACAACGTGGGACAACGTGGGACATCGTGGGACAACGTGGGACAACGTGGGACAACGTGGGACAACGTGGGACAACGTGGGACAACGTGGGACAACGTGGGACAACGTGGGACACCGTTGGACACCGTGGGACACCGTTGGACACCGTTGGACATCGTTGGACACCGTGGGACAACGTGGGACAACGTGGGACAACGTGGGACAACGTGGGACATCGTGGGACAACGTGGGACAACGTGGGACAACGTGGGACAACGTGGGACATCGTGGGACAACGTGGGACAACGTGGGACAACGTGGGACATCGTGGGACAACGTGGGACAACGTGGGACAACGTGGGACAAAGTGGGACAACGTGGGACACCGTTGGACACCGTTGGACACCGTTGGACACCGTTGGACATCGATGTACACCGTGGGACAACGTGGGACAACGTGGGACAACGTGGGAAACCATGGAACAACGTGGGACAACGTGGGACACCGTTGGACATCGTTGGACATCGTTGGACACCGTGGGACAACGTGGGACAACGTGGGACAACGTGGGACAACGTCGGACAACGTGGGACAACGTGGGACAACGTGGGACAACGTGGGACATCGTGGGACAACGTGGGACAACGTGGGACAACGTGGGACAACGTGGGACAACGTGGGACACCGTTGGACACCGTTGGACACCGTTGGACACCGTTGGACATCGTTGGACACCGTGGGACAACGTGGGACAACGTGGGACAACGTGGGAAACCATGGAACAACGTGGGACAACGTGGGACACCGTTGGACATCGTTGGACACCGTGGGACAACGTGGGACAACGTGGGACAACGTGGGACAACGTGGGACATCGTGGGACAACGTGGGACAACGTGGGACAACGTGGGACAACGTGGGACATCGTGGGACAACGTGGGACAACGTGGGACAACGTGGGACATCGTGGGACAACGTGGGACAACGTGGGACAACGTGGGACAACGTCGGACAACGTGGGACAACGTGGGACAACGTGGGACAACGTGGGACAACGTGGGACAACGTGGGACAACGTGGGACAACGTGGGACAACGTGGGACATCGTGGGACAACGTGGGACACCGTTGGACACCGTTGGACACCGTTGGACACCGTTGGACATCGTTGGACACCGTGGGACAACGTGGGACAACGTGGGACAACGTGGGAAACCATGGGACAACGTGGGACAACGTGGGACATCGTTGGACACCGTTGGACATCGTTGGACACCGTTGGACATCGTTGGACATCGTTGGACATCGTGGGACACCGTTGGACATCGTTGGACATCGTTGGACACCGTGGGACAACGTGGGACAACGTGGGACAACGTGGGAAACCATGGAACAACGTGGGACACCGTTGGACATCGTTGGACATCGTTGGACACCGTGGGACACCGTTGGACACCGTTGGACACCGTTGGACATCGTTGGACATCGTTGGACATCGTGGGACACCGTTGGACATCGTTGGACATCGTTGGACACCGTTGGACATCGTTGGACACCGTTGGACATCGTTGGACATCGTTGGACATCGTGGGAAACCGTTGGACATCGTTGGACATCGTTGGACACCGTGGGACAACGTGGGACAACGTGGGACAACGTGGGACAACGTGGGACAACGTGGGACAACGTGGGACAACGTGGGACATCGTGGGACAACGTGGGACAACGTGGGACAACGTGGGACATCGTTGGACACCGTGGGACAACGTGGGACAACGTGGGACAACGTGGGACACCGTTGGACACCGTTGGACACCGTGGGACAACGTGGGACAACGTGGGACAACGTGGGACAACGTGGGACAACGTGGGACAACGTGGGACACCGTTGGACATCGTTGGACAACGTGGGACAACGTGGGACAACGTGGGACAACGTGGGACAACGTGGGACACCGTTGGACACCGTTGGACATCGTTGGACACCGTGGGACAACGTGGGACAACGTGGGACAACGTGGGACAACGTGGGACAACGTGGGACAACGTGGGACAACGTGGGACAACGTGGGACAACGTGGGACAACGTGGGACACCGTGGGACAACGTGGGACAACGTGGGACAACGTGGGACAACGTGGGACATCGTGGGACAACGTGGGACAACGTGGGACAACGTGGGACACCGTTGGACACCGTTGGACACCGTTGGACACCGTTGGACATCGTTGGACACCGTGGGACAACGTGGGACAACGTGGGACAACGTGGGAAACCATGGAACAACGTGGGACAACGTGGGACACCGTTGGACATCGTTGGACATCGTTGGACACCGTGGGACAACGTGGGACAACGTGGGAAAACGTGGGACAACGTGGGACACCGTTGGACATCGCTGGACACCGTTGGACATCGTTGGACACCGTGGGACAACGTGGGACAACGTGGGACAACGTGGGAAACCATGGAACAACGTGGGACAACGTGGGACACCGTTGGACATCGTTGGACATCGTTGGACACCGTGGGACAACGTGGGACAACGTGGGACAACGTGGGACAACGTCGGACAACGTGGGACAACGTGGGACAACGTGGGACAACGTGGGACAACGTGGGACAACGTGGGACAACGTGGGACAACGTGGGACAACGTGGGACAACGTGAGACATCGTGGGACAACGTGGGACAACGTGGGACAACGTGGGACAACGTGGGACACCGTGGGACAACGTGGGACAACGTGGGACAACGTGGGACAACGTGGGACAACGTGGGACAACGTGGGACAACGTGGGACATCGTGGGACAACGTGGGACAACGTGGGACAACGTGGGACACCGTTGGACACCGTTGGACACCGTTGGACACCGTTGGACATCGTTGGACACCGTGGGACAACGTGGGACAACGTGGGACAACGTGGGAAACCATGGAACAACGTGGGACAACGTGGGACACCGTTGGACATCGTTGGACATCGTTGGACACCGTGGGACAACGTGGGACAACGTGGGAAAACGTGGGACAACGTGGGACATCGTTGGACACCGTTGGACACCGTGGGACAACGTGGGACAACGTGGGACAACGTGGGACAACGTGGGACAACGTGGGACAACGTGGGACAACGTGGGACAACGTGGGACAACGTGGGACAACGTGGGACAACGTGGGACAACGTGGGACAACGTGGGACAACGTGGGACATCGTGGGACAACGTGGGACAACGTGGGACAACGTGGGACAACGTGGGACAACGTGGGACACCGTTGGACATCGTTGGACACCGTGGGACAACGTGGGACAACGTGGGACAACGTGGGACACCGTTGGACACCGTTGGACACCGTTGGACACCGTTGGACATCGTTGGACACCGTGGGACAACGTGGGACAACGTGGGACAACGTGGGACACCGTTGGACATCGTTGGACAACGTGGGACAACGTGGGACAACGTGGGACAACGTGGGACAACGTGGGACAACGTGGGACATCGTGGGACAACGTGGGACAACGTGGGACAACGTGGGACAACGTGGGACATCGTTGGACACCGTGGGACAACGTGGGACAACGTGGGACAACGTGGGACAACGTGGGACAACGTGGGACATCGTGGGACAACGTGGGACAACGTGGGACAACGTGGGACAACGTAGGACATCGTGGGACAACGTGGGACAACGTGGGACAACGTGGGACAACGTGGGACACCGTTGGACAACGTGGGACACCGTTGGACATCGTTGGACACCGTGGGACAACGTGGGACACCGTTGGACATAGTTGGACACCGTGGGACACCGTGGGACAACGTGGGACAACGTGGGACAACGTGGGACAACGTGGGACAACGTGGGAAACCATGGAACAACGTGGGACAACGTGGGACACCGTTGGACATCGTTGGACAACGTGGGACAACGTGGGACAACGTGGGACAACGTGGGACAACGTGGGACAACGTGGCACAACGTGGGACACCGTTGGACACCGTGGGACACCGTTGGACACCGTCTGACATCGTTGGACACCGTGGGACAACGTGGGACAACGTGGGACAACGTGGGACAACGTGGGACAACGTGGGACAACGTGGGACAACGTGGGACAACGTGGGACAACGTGGGACAACGTGGGACACCGTTGGACAACGTGGGACACCGTTGGACATCGTTGGACACCGTGGGACAACGTGGGACACCGTTGGACATCGTTGGACACCGTGGGACAACGTGGGACAACGTGGGACAACTTGGGACACCGTTGGACACCGTTGGACACCGTTGGACACCGTTGGACATCGTTGGACACCGTGGGACAACGTGGGACAACGTGGGACAACGTGGGACAACGTGGGACAACGTGGGACATCGTGGGACAACGTGGGACAACGTGGGACAACGTGGGACACCGTTGGACATCGTTGGACACCGTGGGACAACGTGGGACAACGTGGGACAACGTGGGACAACGTGGGACAACGTGGGACAACGTGGGACACCGTTGGACAACGTGGGACACCGTTGGACATCGTTGGACACCGTGGGACAACGTGGGACACCGTTGGACATAGTTGGACACCGTGGGACACCGTGGGACAACGTGGGACAACGTGGGACAACGTGGGACAACGTGGGACAACGTGGGAAACCATGGAACAACGTGGGACAACGTGGGACACCGTTGGACATCGTTGGACAACGTGGGACAACGTGGGACAACGTGGGACAACGTGGGACAACGTGGGACAACGTGGCACAACGTGGGACACCGTTGGACACCGTGGGACACCGTTGGACACCGTATGACATCGTTGGACACCGTGGGACAACGTGGGACAACGTGGGACAACGTGGGACAACGTGGGACAACGTGGGACAACGTGGGACAACGTGGGACAACGTGGGACAACGTGGGACAACGTGGGACACCGTTGGACAACGTGGGACACCGTTGGACATCGTTGGACACCGTGGGACAACGTGGGACACCGTTGGACATCGTTGGACACCGTGGGACAACGTGGGACAACGTGGGACAACGTGGGACACCGTTGGACACCGTTGGACACCGTTGGACACCGTTGGACATCGTTGGACACCGTGGGACAACGTGGGACAACGTGGGACAACGTGGGACAACGTGGGACAACGTGGGACATCGTGGGACAACGTGGGACAACGTGGGACAACGTGGGACACCGTTGGACATCGTTGGACACCGTGGGACAACGTGGGACAACGTGGGACAACGTGGGACAACGTGGGACACCGTTGGACACCGTTGGACACCGTTGGACATCGTTGGACACCGTGGGACAACGTGGGACAACGTGGGACAACGTGGGACAACGTGGGACAACGTGGGACAACGTGGGACAACGTGGGACAACGTGGGACAACGTGGGACAACGTGGGACAACGTGGGACAACGTGGGACATCGTGGGACAACGTGGGACAACGTGGGACAACGTGGGACATCGTTGGACACCGTTGGACACCGTGGGACAACGTGGGACAACGTGGGACAACGTGGGACAACGTGGGACAACGTGGGACAACGTGGGACAACGTGGGACAACGTGGGACAACGTGGGACACCGTTGGACATCGTTGGACACCGTGGGACAACGTGGGACAACGTGGGACAACGTGGGAAACCATGGAACAACGTGGGACAACGTGGGACACCGTTGGACATCGTTGGACAACGTGGGACAACGTGGGACAACGTGGGACAACGTGGGACAACGTGGGACAACGTGGGACAACGTGGGACAACGTGGGACAACGTGGGACAACGTGGGACAACGTGGGACAACGTGGGACAACGTGGGACAACGTGGGACAACGTGGGACATCGTGGGACAACGTGGGACAACGTGGGACAACGTGGGACATCGTTGGACACCGTTGGACACCGTGGGACAACGTGGGACAACGTGGGACAACGTGGGACAACGTGGGACAACGTGGGACAACGTGGGACAACGTGGGACAACGTGGGACAACGTGGGACACCGTTGGACATCGTTGGACACCGTGGGACAACGTGGGACAACGTGGGACAACGTGGGAAACCATGGAACAACGTGGGACAACGTGGGACACCGTTGGACATCGTTGGACAACGTGGGACAACGTGGGACAACGTGGGACAACGTGGGACAACGTGGGACAACGTGGGACAACGTGGGACACCGTTGGACAACGTGGGACACCGTTGGACATCGTTGGACACCGTGGGACAACGTGGGACAACGTGGGACCACGTGGGACAACGTGGGACAACGTGGGACAACGTGGGACAACTTGGGACAACGTGGGACAACGTGGGACAACGTGGGACAACGTGGGACATCGTGGGACAACGTGGGACAACGTGGGACAACGTGGGACAACGTGGGACAACGTGGGACACCGTTGGACATCGTTGGACACCGTGGGACACCGTGGGACAACGTGGGACAACGTGGGACAACGTGGGACAACGTGGGACAACGTGGGAAACCATGGAACAACGTGGGACAACGTGGGACACCGTTGGACATCGTTGGACAACGTGGGACAACGTGGGACCACGTGGGACAACGTGGGACAACGTGGGACAACGTGGGACACCGTTGGACACCGTGGGACACCGTTGGACACCGTTGGACATCGTTGGACACCGTGGGACAACGTGGGACAACGTGGGACAACGTGGGACAACGTGGGACAACGTGGGACAACGTGGGACAACGTGGGACAACGTGGGACAACGTGGGACAACGTGGGACAACGTGGGACAACGTGGGACACCGTTGGACAACGTGGGACACCGTTGGACATCGTTGGACACCGTGGGACAACGTGGGACAACGTGGGACAACGTGGGACAACGTGGGACAACGTGGGACACCGTTGGACATCGTTGGACATCGTTGGACATCGTTGGACATCGTTGGACACCGTTGGACACCGTTGGACACCGTTGGACATCGTTGGACACCGTGGGACAACGTGGGACAACGTGGGACAACGTGGGACAACGTGGGACAACGTGGGACAACGTGGGACATCGTGGGACAACGTGGGACAACGTGGGACAACGTGGGACAACGTGGGACAACGTGGGACACCGTTGGACACCGTGGGACACCGTTGGACACCGTTGGACATCGTTGGACACCGTGGGACAACGTGGGACAACGTGGGACAACGTGGGACAACGTGGGACATCGTGGGACAACGTGGGACAACGTGGGACAACGTGGGACAACGTGGGACATCGTGGGACAACGTGGGACAACGTGGGACAACGTGGGACATCGTGGGACAACGTGGGACAACGTGGGACAACGTGGGACAAAGTGGGACAACGTGGGACACCGTTGGACACCGTTGGACACCGTTGGACACCGTTGGACATCGTTGGACACCGTATGACAACGTGGGACAACGTGGGACAACGTGGGAAACCATGGAACAACGTGGGACAACGTGGGACACCGTTGGACATCGTTGGACATCGTTGGACACCGTGGGACAACGTGGGACAACGTGGGACAACGTGGGACAACGTCGGACAACGTGGGACAACGTGGGACATCGTGGGACAACGTGGGACAACGTGGGACAACGTGGGACAACGTGGGACAACGTGGGACACCGTTGGACACCGTGGGACACCGTGGGACACCGTTGGACATCGTTGGACACCGTGGGACAACGTGGGACAACGTGGGACAACGTGGGACAACGTGGGACATCGTGGGACAACGTGTGACAACGTGGGACAACGTGGGACAACGTGGGACATCGTGGGACAACGTGGGACAACGTGGGACAACGTGGGACATCGTGGGACAACGTGGGACAACGTGGGACAACGTGGGACAACGTGGGACATCGTGGGACAACGTGGGACAACGTGGGACAACGTGGGACATCGTGGGACAACGTGGGACAACGTGGGACAACGTGGGACAACGTGGGACAACGTGGGACACCGTTGGACACCGTTGGACACCGTTGGACACCGTTGGACATCGTTGGACACCGTTGGACATCGTTGGACACCGTGGGACAACGTGGGACAACGTGGGACAACGTGGGAAACCATGGAACAACGTGGGACAACGTGGGACACCGTTGGACATCGTTGGACATCGTTGGACACCGTGGGACAACGTGGGACAACGTGGGACAACGTGGGACAACGTCGGACAACGTGGGACAACGTGGGACAACGTGGGACAACGTGGGACAACGTGGGACAACGTGGGACAACGTGGGACAACGTGGGACAACGTGGGACAACGTGGGACATCGTGGGACAACGTGGGACAACGTGGGACAACGTGGGACAACGTGGGACATCGTTGGACACCGTTGGACACCGTGGGACAACGTGGGACAACGTGGGACAACGTGGGACAACGTGGGACAACGTGGGACAACGTGGGACAACGTGGGACAACGTGGGACAACGTGGGACACCGTTGGACACCGTTGGACATCGTTGGACACCGTGGGGCAACGTGGGACAACGTGGGACAACGTGGGACAACGTGGGACAACGTGGGACAACGTGGGACAACGTGGGACAACGTGGGACAACGTGGGACAACGTGGGACATCGTGGGACAACGTGGGACAACGTGGGACAACGTGGGACATCGTGGGACAACGTGGGACACCGTTGGACACCGTTGGACACCGTTGGACACCGTTGGACATCGTTGGACACCGTTGGACATCGTTGGACACCGTGGGACAACGTGGGACAACGTGGGACAACGTGGGAAACCATGGAACAACGTGGGACAACGTGGGACACCGTTGGACATCGTTGGACATCGTTGGACACCGTGGGACAACGTGGGACAACGTGGGACAACGTGGGACAACGTCGGACAACGTGGGACAACGTGGGACAACGTGGGACAACGTGGGACAACGTGGGACAACGTGGGACAACGTGGGACAACGTGGGACAACGTGGGACAACGTGGGACATCGTGGGACAACGTGGGACAACGTGGGACAACGTGGGACAACGTGGGACATCGTTGGACACCGTTGGACACCGTGGGACAACGTGGGACAACGTGGGACAACGTGGGACAACGTGGGACAACGTGGGACAACGTGGGACAACGTGGGACAACGTGGGACAACGTGGGACAACGTGGGACAACGTGGGACAACGTGGGACACCGTTGGACATCGTTGGACAACGTGGGACAACGTGGGACAACGTGGGACAACGTGGGACAACGTGGGACACCGTTGGACACCGTTGGACATCGTTGGACACCGTGGGACAACGTGGGACAACGTGGGACAACGTGGGACAACGTGGGACAACGTGGGACAACGTGGGACAACGTGGGACAACGTGGGACAACGTGGGACAACGTGGGACATCGTGGGACAACGTGGGACAACGTGGGACAACGTGGGACAACGTGGGACATCGTGGGACAACGTGGGACAACGTGGGACAACGTGGGACACCGTTGGACACCGTTGGACACCGTTGGACACCGTTGGACATCGTTGGACACCGTGGGACAACGTGGGACAACGTGGGACAACGTGGGAAACCATGGAACAACGTGGGACAACGTGGGACACCGTTGGACATCGTTGGACATCGTTGGACACCGTGGGACAACGTGGGACAACGTGGGAAAACGTGGGACAACGTGGGACACCGTTGGACATCGCTGGACACCGTTGGACATCGTTGGACACCGTGGGACAACGTGGGACAACGTGGGACAACGTGGGACAACGTGGGACAACGTGGGACAACGTGGGACAACGTGGGACAACGTGGGACAACGTGGGACAACGTGGGACAACGTGGGACTACGTGGGACATCGTGGGACAACGTGGGACAACGTGGGACAACGTGGGACAACGTGGGACATCGTTGGACACCGTTGGACACCGTGGGACAACGTGGGACAACGTGGGACAACGTGGGACAACGTGGGACTACGTGGGACAACGTGGGACAACGTGGGACAACGTGGGACAACGTGGGACAACGTGGGACAACGTGGGACAACGTGGGACAACGTGGGACAACGTGGGACAACGTGGGACAACGTGGGACAACGTGGGACAACGTGGGACATCGTGGGACAACGTGGGACTACGTGGGACAACGTGGGACAACGTGGGACAACGTGGGACACCGTTGGACATCGTTGGACACCGTGGGACAACGTGGGACAACGTGGGACAACGTGGGACACCGTTGGACACCGTGGGACAACGTGGGACAACGTGGGACATCGTGGGACAACGTGGGACAACGTGGGACAACGTGGGACAACGTGGGACACCGTGGGACAACGTGGGACACCGTTGGACATCGTTGGACACCGTGGGACAACGTGGGACAACGTGGGACAACGTGGGACAACGTGGGACACCGTTGGACACCGTTGGACACCGTTGGACACCGTTGGACATCGTTGGACACCGTGGGACAACGTGGGACAACGTGGGACAACGTGGGAAACCATGGAACAACGTGGGACAACGTGGGACACCGTTGGACATCGTTGGACATCGTTGGACACCGTGGGACAACGTGGGACAACGTGGGAAAACGTGGGACAACGTGGGACACCGTTGGACATCGCTGGACACCGTTGGACATCGTGGGACACCGTGGGACAACGTGGGACAACGTGGGACAACGTGGGACAACGTGGGACAACGTGGGACAACGTGGGACAACGTGGGACAACGTGGGACAACGTGGGACAACGTGGGACAACGTGGGACAACGTGGGACAACGTGGGACATCGTGGGACAACGTGGGACAACGTGGGACAACGTGGGACAACGTGGGACACCGTTGGACATCGTTGGACACCGTGGGACAACGTGGGACAACGTGGGACAACGTGGGACACCGTTGGACACCGTTGGACACCGTTGGACACCGTTGGACATCGTTGGACACCGTGGGACAACGTGGGACAACGTGGGACAACGTGGGAAACCATGGAACAACGTGGGACAACGTGGGACACCGTTGGACATCGTTGGACAACGTGGGACAACGTGGGACAACGTGGGACAACGTGGGACAACGTGGGACACCGTTGGACACCGTGGGACACCGTTGGACACCGTTGGACATCGTTGGACACCGTGGGACAACGTGGGACAACGTGGGACAACGTGGGACAACGTGGGACAACGTGGGACAACGTGGGACACCGTTGGACATCGTTGGACATCGTTGGACATCGTTGGACATCGTGGGACACCGTTGGACATCGTTGGACATCGTTGGACACCGTTGGACACCGTTGGACAACGTGGGACATCGTGGGACAACGTGGGACAACGTGGGACAACGTGGGACAACGTGGGACACCGTTGGACACCGTGGGACACCGTTGGACACCGTTGGACACCGTTGGACATCGTTGGACATCGTTGGACGCCGTGGGACACCGTTGGACACCGTTGGACACCGTTGGACATCGTTGGACATCGTTGGACATCGTGGGACACCGTTGGACATCGTTGGACATCGTTGGACACCGTTGGACATCGTTGGACACCGTTGGACATCGTTGGACATCGTTGGACATCGTGGGACACCGTTGGACATCGTTGGACATCGTTGGACACCGTGGGACAACGTGGGACAACGTGGGACAACGTGGGAAACCATGGAACAACGTGGGACAACGTGGGACACCGTTGGACATCGTTGGACAACGTGGGACAACGTGGGACAACGTGGGACAACGTGGGACAACGTGGGACAACGTGGGACACCGTTGGACACCGTGGGACACCGTTGGACACCGTTGGACATCGTTGGACACCGTGGGACAACGTGGGACAACGTGGGACAACGTGGGACAACGTGGGACAACGTGGGACAACGTGGAACAACGTGGGACAACGTGGGACAACGTGGGACAACGTGGGACAACGTGGGACAACGTGGGACAACGTGGGACAACGTGGGACACCGTTGGACACCGTGGGACACCGTTGGACACCGTTGGACATCGTTGGACATCGTTGGACATCGTTGGACATCGTTGGACACCGTTGGACACCGTTGGACATCGTTGGACACCGTGGGACAACGTGGGACAACGTGGGACAACGTGGGACATCGTGGGACAACGTGGGACAACGTGGGACAACGTGGGACAACGTGGGACATCGTGGGACAACGTGGGACAACGTGGGAAAACGTGGGACATCGTGGGACAACGTGGGACAACGTGGGACAACGTGGGACAACGTGGGACAACGTGGGACACCGTTGGACACCGTTGGACACCGTTGGACACCGTTGGACATCGTTGGACACCGTGGGACAACGTGGGACAACGTGGGACAACGTGGGAAACCATGGAACAACGTGGGACAACGTGGGACACCGTTGGACATCGTTGGACATCGTTGGACACCGTGGGACAACGTGGGACAACGTGGGACAACGTGGGACAACGTCGGACAACGTGGGACAACGTGGGACATCGTGGGACAACGTGGGACAACGTGGGACAACGTGGGACAACGTGGGACAACGTGGGACACCGTTGGACACCGTGGGACACCGTTGGACATCGTTGGACACCGTGGGACAACGTGGGACAACGTGGGACAACGTGGGACAACGTGGGACAACGTGGGACAACGTGGGACAACGTGGGACAACGTGGGACAACGTGGGACAACGTGGGACAACGTGGGACAACGTGGGACAGCGTGGGACAACGTGGGACAACGTGGGACAACGTGGGACACCGTTGGACACCGTGGGACACCGTTGGACACCGTTGGACATCGTTGGACATCGTTGGACATCGTTGGACATCGTTGGACACCGTTGGACACCGTTGGACACCGTTGGACATCGTTGGACACCGTGGGACAACGTGGGACAACGTGGGACAACGTGGGACAACGTGGGACAACGTGGGACAACGTGGGACATCGTGGGACAACGTGGGACAACGTGGGACAACGTGGGACAACGTGGGACATCGTGGGACAACGTGGGACAACGTGGGACAACGTGGGACAACGTGGGACATCGTGGGACAACGTGGGACAACGTGGGACAACGTGGGACAACGTGGGACATCGTGGGACAACGTGGGACAACGTGGGACAACGTGGGACATCGTGGGACAACGTGGGACAACGTGGGACAACGTGGGACAAAGTGGGACAACGTGGGACACCGTTGGACACCGTTGGACACCGTTGGACACCGTTGGACATCGATGGACACCGTGGGACAACGTGGGACAACGTGGGACAACGTGGGAAACCATGGAACAACGTGGGACAACGTGGGACACCGTTGGACATCGTTGGACATCGTTGGACACCGTGGGACAACGTGGGACAACGTGGGACAACGTGGGACAACGTCGGACAACGTGGGACAACGTGGGACAACGTGGGACAACGTGGGACATCGTGGGACAACGTGGGACAACGTGGGACAACGTGGGACAACGTGGGACAACGTGGGACACCGTTGGACACCGTTGGACACCGTTGGACACCGTTGGACATCGTTGGACACCGTGGGACAACGTGGGACAACGTGGGACAACGTGGGAAACCATGGAACAACGTGGGACAACGTGGGACACCGTGGGACATCGTTGGACAACGTGGGACAACGTGGGACAACGTGGGACAACGTGGGACAACGTGGGACATCGTGGGACAACGTGGGACAACGTGGGACAACGTGGGACAACGTGGGACATCGTGGGACAACGTGGGACAACGTGGGACAACGTGGGACATCGTGGGACAACGTGGGACAACGTGGGACAACGTGGGACAACGTCGGACAACGTGGGACAACGTGGGACAACGTGGGATAACGTGGGACAACGTGGGACAACGTGGGACAACGTGGGACAACGTGGGACAACGTGGGACATCGTGGGACAACGTGGGACACCGTTGGACACCGTTGGACACCGTTGGACACCGTTGGACATCGTTGGACACCGTGGGACAACGTGGGACAACGTGGGACAACGTGGGAAACCATGGGACAACGTGGGACAACGTGGGACATCGTTGGACACCGTTGGACATCGTTGGACACCGTTGGACATCGTTGGACATCGTTGGACATCGTGGGACACCGTTGGACATCGTTGGACATCGTTGGACACCGTGGGACAACGTGGGACAACGTGGGACAACGTGGGAAACCATGGAACAACGTGGGACACCGTTGGACATCGTTGGACATCGTTGGACACCGTGGGACACCGTTGGACACCGTTGGACACCGTTGGACATCGTTGGACATCGTTGGACATCGTGGGACACCGTTGGACATCGTTGGACATCGTTGGACACCGTTGGACATCGTTGGACACCGTTGGACATCGTTGGACATCGTTGGACATCGTGGGAAACCGTTGGACATCGTTGGACATCGTTGGACACCGTGGGACAACGTGGGACAACGTGGGACAACGTGGGACAACGTGGGACAACGTGGGACAACGTGGGACAACGTGGGACAACGTGGGACATCGTGGGACAACGTGGGACAACGTGGGACAACGTGGGACATCGTTGGACACCGTGGGACAACGTGGGACAACGTGGGACAACGTGGGACACCGTTGGACACCGTTGGACACCGTGGGACAACGTGGGACAACGTGGGACAACGTGGGACAACGTGGGACAACGTGGGACAACGTGGGACACCGTTGGACATCGTTGGACAACGTGGGACAACGTGGGACAACGTGGGACAACGTGGGACAACGTGGGACACCGTTGGACACCGTTGGACATCGTTGGACACCGTGGGACAACGTGGGACAACGTGGGACAACGTGGGACAACGTGGGACAACGTGGGACAACGTGGGACAACGTGGGACAACGTGGGACAACGTGGGACAACGTGGGACATCGTGGGACAACGTGGGACAACGTGGGACAACGTGGGACAACGTGGGACATCGTGGGACAACGTGGGACAACGTGGGACAACGTGGGACACCGTTGGACACCGTTGGACACCGTTGGACACCGTTGGACATCGTTGGACACCGTGGGACAACGTGGGACAACGTGGGACAACGTGGGAAACCATGGAACAACGTGGGACAACGTGGGACACCGTTGGACATCGTTGGACATCGTTGGACACCGTGGGACAACGTGGGACAACGTGGGAAAACGTGGGACAACGTGGGACACCGTTGGACATCGCTGGACACCGTTGGACATCGTTGGACACCGTGGGACAACGTGGGACAACGTGGGACAACGTGGGACAACGTGGGACACCGTGGGACAACGTGGGACAACGTGGGACAACGTTGGACAACGTGGGACAACGTGGGACAACGTGGGACTACGTGGGACATCGTGGGACAACGTGGGACAACGTGGGACAACGTGGGACAACGTGGGACATCGTTGGACACCGTTGGACACCGTGGGACAACGTGGGACAACGTGGGACAACGTGGGACAACGTGGGACAACGTGGGATAACGTGGGACAACGTGGGACAACGTGGGACAACGTGGGACAACGTGGGACAACGTGGGACAACGTGGGACAACGTGGGACAACGTGGGACAACGTGGGACAACGTGGGACAACGTGGGACATCGTGGGACAACGTGGGACTACGTGGGACAACGTGGGACAACGTGGGACAACGTGGGACACCGTTGGACATCGTTGGACACCGTGGGACAACGTGGGACAACGTGGGACAACGTGGGACACCGTTGGACACCGTGGGACAACGTGGGACAACGTGGGACATCGTGGGACAACGTGGGACAACGTGGGACAACGTGGGACAACGTGGGACACCGTTGGACAACGTGGGACACCGTTGGACATCGTTGGACACCGTGGGACAACGTGGGACAACGTGGGACAACGTGGGACAACGTGGGACACCGTTGGACACCGTTGGACACCGTTGGACACCGTTGGACATCGTTGGACACCGTGGGACAACGTGGGACAACGTGGGACAACGTGGGAAACCATGGAACAACGTGGGACAACGTGGGACACCGTTGGACATCGTTGGACATCGTTGGACACCGTGGGACAACGTGGGACAACGTGGGAAAACGTGGGACAACGTGGGACACCGTTGGACATCGCTGGACACCGTTGGACATCGTGGGACACCGTGGGACAACGTGGGACAACGTGGGACAACGTGGGACAACGTGGGACAACGTGGGACAACGTGGGACAACGTGGGACAACGTGGGACAACGTGGGACAACGTGGGACAACGTGGGACAACGTGGGACAACGTGGGACATCGTGGGACAACGTGGGACAACGTGGGACAACGTGGGACAACGTGGGACACCGTTGGACATCGTTGGACACCGTGGGACAACGTGGGACAACGTGGGACAACGTGGGACAACGTGGGACAACGTGGGACACCGTTGGACACCGTTGGACACCGTTGGACACCGTTGGACATCGTTGGACACCGTGGGACAACGTGGGACAACGTGGGACAACGTGGGAAACCATGGAACAACGTGGGACAACGTGGGACACCGTTGGACATCGTTGGACAACGTGGGACAACGTGGGACAACGTGGGACAACGTGGGACAACGTGGGACAACGTGGGACAACGTGGGACACCGTTGGACACCGTTGGACACCGTTGGACACCGTTGGACATCGTTGGACACCGTGGGACAACGTGGGACAACGTGGGACAACGTGGGACAACGTGGGACAACGTGGGACAACGTGGGACACCGTTGGACATCGTTGGACATCGTTGGACATCGTTGGACATCGTGGGACACCGTTGGACATCGTTGGACATCGTTGGACACCGTTGGACACCGTTGGACAACGTGGGACATCGTGGGACAACGTGGGACAACGTGGGACAACGTGGGACAACGTGGGACACCGTTGGACACCGTGGGACACCGTTGGACACCGTTGGACACCGTTGGACATCGTTGGACATCGTTGGACACCGTGGGACACCGTTGGACACCGTTGGACACCGTTGGACATCGTTGGACATCGTTGGACATCGTGGGACACCGTTGGACATCGTTGGACATCGTTGGACACCGTTGGACATCGTTGGACACCGTTGGACATCGTTGGACATCGTTGGACATCGTGGGACACCGTTGGACATCGTTGGACATCGTT
This sequence comes from Bombus terrestris, assembly GCF_910591885.1. Taxonomy (NCBI): domain Eukaryota; kingdom Metazoa; phylum Arthropoda; class Insecta; order Hymenoptera; family Apidae; genus Bombus; species Bombus terrestris. The sequence goes on from NW_025963599.1 coordinate 28,224, forward strand.
GGACAACGTGGGACAACGTGGGACAACGTGGGACAACGTGGGAAACCATGGAACAACGTGGGACAACGTGGGACACCGTTGGACATCGTTGGACAACGTGGGACAACGTGGGACAACGTGGGACAACGTAGGACAACGTGGGACAACGTGGGACACCGTTGGACACCGCGGGACACCGTTGGACACCGTTGGACATCGTTGGACACCGTGGGACAACGTGGGACAACGTGGGACAACGTGGGACAACGTGGGACAACGTGGGACAACGTGGAACAACGTGGGACAACGTGGGACAACGTGGGACAACGTGGGACAACGTGGGACAACGTGGGACAACGTGGGACAACGTGGGACAACGTGGGACACCGTTGGACACCGTGGGACACCGTTGGACACCGTTGGACACCGTTGGACATCGTTGGACATCGTTGGACATCGTTGGACACCGTTGGACACCGTTGGACACCGTTGGACATCGTTGGACACCGTGGGACAACGTGAGACAACGTGGGACAACGTGGGACAACGTGGGACAACGTGGGACAACGTGGGACATCGTGGGACAACGTGGGACAACGTGGGACAACGTGGGACAACGTGGGACAACGTGGGACACCGTTGGACACCGTGGGACACCGTTGGACACCGTTGGACATCGTTGGACACCGTGGGACAACGTGGGACAACGTGGGACAACGTGGGACATCGTGGGACAACGTGGGACAACGTGGGACAACGTGGGACAACGTGGGACATCGTGGGACAACGTGGGACAACGTGGGACAACGTGGGACATCGTGGGACAACGTGGGACAACGTGGGACAACGTGGGACAACGTGGGACAACGTGGGACACCGTTGGACACCGTTGGACACCGTGGGACACCGTGGGACATCGTTGGACACCGTGGGACAACGTGGGACAACGTGGGACAACGTGGGAAACCATGGAACAACGTGGGACAACGTGGGACACCGTTGGACATCGTTGGACATCGTTGGACACCGTGGGACAACGTGGGACAACGTGGGACAACGTGGGACAACGTCGGACAACGTGGGACAACGTGGGACATCGTGGGACAACGTGGGACAACGTAGGACAACGTGGGACAACGTGGGACAACGTGGGACACCGTTGGACACCGTGGGACACCGTTGGACATCGTTGGACACCGTGGGACAACGTGGGACAACGTGGGACAACGTGGGACAACGTGGGACAACGTGGGACAACGTGGGACAACGTGGGACAACGTGGGACAACGTGGGACAACGTGGGACAGCGTGGGACAACGTGGGACAACGTGGGACAACGTGGGACACCGTTGGACACCGTGGGACACCGTTGGACACCGTTGGACATCGTTGGACATCGTTGGACATCGTTGGACATCGTTGGACACCGTTGGACACCGTTGGACACCGTTGGACATCGTTGGACACCGTGGGACAACGTGGGACAACGTGGGACAACGTGGGACAACGTGGGACAACGTGGGACAACGTGGGACATCGTGGGACAACGTGGGACAACGTGGGACAACGTGGGACAACGTGGGACATCGTGGGACAACGTGGGACAACGTGGGACAACGTGGGACATCGTGGGACAACGTGGGACAACGTGGGACATCGTGGGACAACGTGGGACAACGTGGGACACCGTTGGACACCGTTGGACACCGTTGGACATCGTTGGACACCGTGGGACAACGTGGGACAACGTGGGACAACGTGGGACAACGTGGGACATCGTGGGACAACGTGGGACAACGTGGGACAACGTGGGACAACGTGGGACAACGTGGGACAACGTGGGACAACGTGGGACACCGTTGGACACCGTGGGACACCGTTGGACACCGTTGGACATCGTTGGACACCGTGGGACAACGTGGGACAACGTGGGACAACGTGGGACAACGTGGGACATCGTGGGACAACGTGGGACAACGTGGGACAACGTGGGACAACGTGGGACATCGTGGGACAACGTGGGACAACGTGGGACAACGTGGGACATCGTGGGACAACGTGGGACAACGTGGGACAACGTGGGACAAAGTGGGACAACGTGGGACACCGTTGGACACCGTTGGACACCGTTGGACACCGTTGGACATCGTTGGACACCGTGGGACAACGTGGGACAACGTTGGACAACGTGGGAAACCATGGAACAACGTGGGACAACGTGGGACACCGTTGGACATCGTTGGACATCGTCGGACACCGTGGGACAACGTGGGACAACGTGGGACAACGTGGGACAACGTCGGACAACGTGGGACAACGTGGGACATCGTGGGACAACGTGGGACAACGTGGGACAACGTGGGACAACGTGGGACAACGTGGGACACCGTTGGACACCGTGGGACACCGTTGGACACCGTTGGACATCGTTGGACACCGTGGGACAACGTGGGACAACGTGGGACAACGTGGGACAACGTGGGACATCGTGGGACAACGTGGGACAACGTGGGACAACGTGGGACATCGTGGGACAACGTGGGACAACGTGGGACAACGTGGGACATCGTGGGACAACGTGGGACAACGTGGGACAACGTGGGACAACGTGGGACATCGTGGGACAACGTGGGACAACGTGGGACAACGTGGGACATCGTGGGACAACGTGGGACAACGTGGGACAACGTGGGACAACGTGGGACAACGTGGGACACCGTTGGACACCGTTGGACACCGTTGGACACCGTTGGACATCGTTGGACACCGTGGGACAACGTGGGACAACGTGGGACAACGTGGGAAACCATGGAACAACGTGGGACAACGTGGGACACCGTTGGACATCGTTGGACACCGTGGGACAACGTGGGACAACGTGGGACAACGTGGGACAACGTGGGACATCGTGGGACAACGTGGGACAACGTGGGACAACGTGGGACAACGTGGGACATCGTGGGACAACGTGGGACAACGTGGGACAACGTGGGACATCGTGGGACAACGTGGGACAACGTGGGACAACGTGGGACAACGTCGGACAACGTGGGACAACGTGGGACAACGTGGGACAACGTGGGACAACGTGGGACAACGTGGGACAACGTGGGACAACGTGGGACAACGTGGGACATCGTGGGACAACGTGGGACACCGTTGGACACCGTTGGACACCGTTGGACACCGTTGGACATCGTTGGACACCGTGGGACAACGTGGGACAACGTGGGACAACGTGGGAAACCATGGGACAACGTGGGACAACGTGGGACATCGTTGGACACCGTTGGACATCGTTGGACACCGTTGGACATCGTTGGACATCGTTGGACATCGTGGGACACCGTTGGACATCGTTGGACATCGTTGGACACCGTGGGACAACGTGGGACAACGTGGGACAACGTGGGAAACCATGGAACAACGTGGGACACCGTTGGACATCGTTGGACATCGTTGGACACCGTGGGACACCGTTGGACACCGTTGGACACCGTTGGACATCGTTGGACATCGTTGGACATCGTGGGACACCGTTGGACATCGTTGGACATCGTTGGACACCGTTGGACATCGTTGGACACCGTTGGACATCGTTGGACATCGTTGGACATCGTGGGACACCGTTGGACATCGTTGGACATCGTTGGACACCGTGGGACAACGTGGGACAACGTGGGACAACGTGGGAAACCATGGAACAACGTGGGACAACGTGGGACACCGTTGGACATCGTTGGACAACGTGGGACAACGTGGGACAACGTGGGACAACGTGGGACAACGTGGGACACCGTTGGACACCGTGGGACACCGTTGGACACCGTTGGACATCGTTGGACACCGTGGGACAACGTGGGACAACGTGGGACAACGTGGGACAACGTGGGACAACGTGGGACAACGTGGGACAACGTGGGACAACGTGGGACAACGTGGGACAACGTGGGACAACGTGGGACAACGTGGGACAACGTGGGACAACGTGGGACAACGTGGGACACCGTTGGACACCGTGGGACACCGTTGGACACCGTTGGACATCGTTGGACATCGTTGGACATCGTTGGACATCGTTGGACATCGTTGGACACCGTTGGACACCGTTGGACACCGTTGGACATCGTTGGACACCGTGGGACAACGTGGGACAACGTGGGACAACGTGGGACAACGTGGGACAACGTGGGACAACGTGGGACATCGTGGGACAACGTGGGACAACGTGGGACAACGTGGGACAACGTGGGACAACGTGGGACACCGTTGGACACCGTGGGACACCGTTGGACACCGTTGGACATCGTTGGACACCGTGGGACAACGTGGGACAACGTGGGACAACGTGGGACATCGTGGGACAACGTGGGACAACGTGGGACAACGTGGGACAACGTGGGACATCGTGGGACAACGTGGGACAACGTGGGACAACGTGGGACATCGTGGGACAACGTGGGACAACGTGGGACAACGTGGGACAACGTGGGACAACGTGGGACACCGTTGGACACCGTTGGACACCGTTGGACACCGTTGGACATCGTTGGACACCGTGGGACAACGTGGGACAACGTGGGACAACGTGGGAAACCATGGAACAACGTGGGACAACGTGGGACACCGTTGGACATCGTGGGACATCGTTGGACACCGTGGGACAACGTGGGACAACGTGGGACAACGTGGGACAACGTCGGACAACGTGGGACAACGTGGGACATCGTGGGACAACGTGGGACAACGTGGGACAACGTGGGACAACGTGGGACAACGTGGGACAACGTGGGACAACGTGGGACACCGTTGGACACCGTGGGACACCGTTGGACACCGTTGGACATCGTTGGACACCGTGGGACAACGTGGGACAACGTGGGACAACGTGGGACAACGTGGGACATCGTGGGACAACGTGGGACAATGTGGGACAACGTGGGACAACGTGGGACATCGTGGGACAACGTGGGACAACGTGGGACAACGTGGGACATCGTGGGACAACGTGGGACAACGTGGGACAACGTGGGACAAAGTGGGACAACGTGGGACACCGTTGGACACCGTTGGACACCGTTGGACACCGTTGGACATCGTTGGACACCGTGGGACAACGTGGGACAACGTGGGACAACGTGGGAAACCATGGAACAACGTGGGACAACGTGGGACACCGTTGGACATCGTTGGACATCGTTGGACACCGTGGGACAACGTGGGACAACGTGGGACAACGTGGGACAACGTCGGACAACGTGGGACAACGTGGGACATCGTGGGACAACGTGGGACAACGTGGGACAACGTGGGACAACGTGGGACAACGTGGGACACCGTTGGACACCGTGGGACACCGTTGGACACCGTTGGACATCGTTGGACACCGTGGGACAACGTGGGACAACGTGGGACAACGTGGGACAACGTGGGACATCGTGGGACAACGTGGGACAACGTGGGACAACGTGGGACAACGTGGGACATCGTGGGACAACGTGGGACAACGTGGGACAACGTGGGACATCGTGGGACAACGTGGGACAACGTGGGACAACGTGGGACAACGTGGGACATCGTGGGACAACGTGGGACAACGTGGGACAACGTGGGACATCGTGGGACAACGTGGGACAACGTGGGACAACGTGGGACAACGTGGGACAACGTGGGACACCGTTGGACACCGTTGGACACCGTTGGACACCGTTGGACATCGTTGGACACCGTGGGACAACGTGGGACAACGTGGGACAACGTGGGAAACCATGGAACAACGTGGGACAACGTGGGACACCGTTGGACATCGTTGGACATCGTTGGACACCGTGGGACAACGTGGGACAACGTGGGACAACGTGGGACAACGTCGGACAACGTGGGACAACGTGGGACAACGTGGGACAACGTGGGACAACGTGGGACAACGTGGGACAACGTGGGACAACGTGGGACAACGTGGGACAACGTGGGACATCGTGGGACAACGTGGGACAACGTGGGACAACGTGGGACAACGTGGGACATCGTTGGACACCGTTGGACACCGTGGGACAACGTGGGACAACGTGGGACAACGTGGGACAACGTGGGACACCGTTGGACACCGTTGGACATCGTTGGACACCGTGGGACATCGTTGGACACCGTGGGACAACGTGGGACAACGTGGGACAACGTGGGACATCGTTGGACACCGTTGGACACCGTTGGACAACGTGGGACAACGTGGGACAACGTGGGACAACGTGGGACAACGTGGGACAACGTGGGACAACGTGGGACACCGTGGGACAACGTGGGACAACGTGGGACAACGTGGGAAACCATGGAACAACGTGGGACAACGTGGGACACCGTTGGACATCGTTGGACATCGTTGGACACCGTGGGACAACGTGGGACAACGTGGGACAACGTGGGACAACGTCGGACAACGTGAGACAACGTGGGACATCGTGGGACAACGTGGGACAACGTGGGACAACGTGGGACAACGTGGGACAACGTGGGACACCGTTGGACACCGTGGGACACCGTTGGACACCGTTGGACATCGTTGGACACCGTGGGACAACGTGGGACAACGTGGGACAACGTGGGACAACGTGGGACATCGTGGGACAACGTGGGACAACGTGGGACAACGTGGGACAACGTGGGACATCGTGGGACAACGTGGGACAACGTGGGACAACGTGGGACATCGTGGGACACCGTTGGACACCGTGGGACACCGTTGGACACCGTTGGACATCGTTGGACATCGTTGGACATCGTTGGACATCGTTGGACACCGTTGGACACCGTTGGACACCGTTGGACATCGTTGGACACCGTGGGACAACGTGGGACAACGTGGGACAACGTGGGACAACGTGGGACAACGTGGGACAACGTGGGACATCGTGGGACAACGTGGGACAACGTGGGACAACGTGGGACAACGTGGGACAACGTGGGACACCGTTGGACACCGTGGGACACCGTTGGACACCGTTGGACATCGTTGGACACCGTGGGACAACGTGGGACAACGTGGGACAACGTGGGACATCGTGGGACAACGTGGGACAACGTGGGACAACGTGGGACAACGTGGGACATCGTGGGACAACGTGGGACAACGTGGGACAACGTGGGACATCGTGGGACAACGTGGGACAACGTGGGACAACGTGGGACAACGTGGGACAACGTGGGACAACGTGGGACAACGTGGGACAACGTGGGACAACGTGGGACACCGTTGGACACCGTTGGACATCGTTGGACACCGTGGGACAACGTGGGACAACGTGGGACAACGTGGGACAACGTGGGACAACGTGGGACAACGTGGGACACCGTTGGACATCGTTGGACAACGTGGGACAACGTGGGACAACGTGGGACAACGTGGGACAACGTGGGACAACGTGGGACACCGTTGGACACCGTTGGACATCGTTGGACACCGTGGGACAACGTGGGACAACGTGGGACAACGTGGGACAACGTGGGACAACGTGGGACAACGTGGGACAACGTGGGACAACGTGGGACAACGTGGGACAACGTGGGACAACGTGGGACATCGTGGGACAACGTGGGACAACGTGGGACAACGTGGGACACCGTTGGACACCGTTGGACACCGTGGGACAACGTGGGACAACGTGGGACAACGTGGGAAACCATGGAACAACGTGGGACAACGTGGGACACCGTTGGACATCGTTGGACATCGTTGGACACCGTGGGACAACGTGGGACAACGTGGGAAAACGTGGGACAACGTGGGACACCGTTGGACAACGTGGGACAACGTGGGACAACGTGGGACAACGTGGGACTACGTGGGACATCGTGGGACAACGTGGGACAACGTGGGACAACGTGGGACAACGTGGGACAACGTGGGACATCGTTGGACACCGTTGGACACCGTGGGACAACGTGGGACAACGTGGGACAACGTGGGACAACGTGGGACAACGTGGGACAACGTGGGACAACGTGGGACAACGTGGGACAACGTGGGACAACGTGGGACAACGTGGGACAACGTGGGACAACGTGGGACAACGTGGGACAACGTGGGACAACGTGGGACAACGTGGGACAACGTGGGACATCGTGGGACAACGTGGGACAACGTGGGACAACGTGGGACAACGTGGGACAACGTGGGACACCGTTGGACATCGTTGGACACCGTGGGACAACGTGGGACAACGTGGGACAACGTGGGACACCGTTGGACACCGTGGGACAACGTGGGACAACGTGGGACATCGTGGGACAACGTGGGACAACGTGGGACAACGTGGGACAACGTGGGACAACGTGGGACAATGTGGGACAACGTGGGACAACGTGGGACAACGTGGGACAACGTGGGACAACGTGGGACAACGTGGGACATCGTGGGACAACGTGGGACAACGTGGGACACCGTTGGACATCGTTGGACACCGTGGGACACCGTGGGACAACGTGGGACAACGTGGGACAACGTGGGACAACGTGGGACAACGTGGGACAACGTGGGACAACGTGGGACAACGTGGGACAACGTGGGACATCGTGGGACAACGTGGGACAACGTGGGACAACGTGGGACAACGTGGGACAACGTGGGACAACGTGGGACAACGTGGGACAACGTGGGACAACGTGGGACACCGTTGGACACCGTGGGACACCGTTGGACACCGTTGGACACCGTTGGACACCGTGGGACAACGTGGGACAACGTGGGACAACGTGGGACAACGTGGGACAACGTGGGACAACGTGGGACACCGTTGGACATCGTTGGACATCGTTGGACATCGTTGGACATCGTGGGACACCGTTGGACATCGTTGGACATCGTTGGACACCGTTGGACACCGTTGGACAACGTGGGACATCGTGGGACAACGTGGGACAACGTGGGACAACGTGGGACAACGTGGGACACCGTTGGACACCGTGGGACACCGTTGGACACCGTTGGACACCGTTGGACATCGTTGGACATCGTTGGACACCGTGGGACACCGTTGGACACCGTTGGACACCGTTGGACATCGTTGGACATCGTTGGACATCGTGGGACACCGTTGGACATCGTTGGACATCGTTGGACACCGTTGGACATCGTTGGACACCGTTGGACATCGTTGGACATCGTTGGACATCGTGGGACACCGTTGGACATCGTTGGACATCGTTGGACACCGTGGGACAACGTGGGACAACGTGGGACAACGTGGGAAACCATGGAACAACGTGGGACAACGTGGGACACCGTTGGACATCGTTGGACAACGTGGGACAACGTGGGACAACGTGGGACAACGTGGGACAACGTGGGACAACGTGGGACACCGTTGGACACCGTGGGACAACGTGGGACAACGTGGGACACCGTTGGACATCGTTGGACACCGTGGGACACCGTGGGACAACGTGGGACAACGTGGGACAACGTGGGACAACGTGGGACAACGTGGGACAACGTGGGACAACGTGGGACAACGTGGGACAACGTGGGACAACGTGGGACACCGTTGGACATCGTTGGACACCGTGGGACAACGTGGGACAACGTGGGACAACGTGGGACAACGTGGGACAACGTGGGACATCGTGGGACAACGTGGGACAACGTGGGACAACGTGGGACAACGTGGGACAACGTGGGACACCGTTGGACACCGTTGGACACCGTTGGACACCGTTGGACATCGTTGGACACCGTGGGACAACGTGGGACAACGTGGGACAACGTGGGAAACCATGGAACAACGTGGGACAACGTGGGACACCGTTGGACATCGTTGGACATCGTTGGACACCGTGGGACAACGTGGGACAACGTGGGAAAACGGGGGACAACGTGGGACACCGTTGGACATCGCTGGACACCGTTGGACATCGTTGGACACCGTGGGACAACGTGGGACAACGTGGGACAACGTGGGACAACGTGGGACAACGTGGGACAACGTGGGACAACGTGGGACAACGTGGGACAACGTGGGACAACGTGGGACAACGTGGGACAACGTGGGACATCGTGGGACAACGTGGGACAACGTGGGACAACGTGGGACAACGTGGGACATCGTTGGACACCGTTGGACACCGTGGGACAACGTGGGACAACGTGGGACAACGTGGGACAACGTGGGACAACGTGGGACAACGTGGGACAACGTGGGACAACGTGGGACAACGTGGGACAACGTGGGACAACGTGGGACAACGTGGGACAACGTGGGACAACGTGGGACAACGTGGGACATCGTGGGACAACGTGGGACAACGTGGGACAACGTGGGACAACGTGGGACAACGTGGGACACCGTTGGACATCGTTGGACACCGTGGGACAACGTGGGACAACGTGGGACAACGTGGGACACCGTTGGACACCGTTGGACACCGTTGGACACCGTTGGACATCGTTGGACACCGTGGGACAACGTGGGACAACGTGGGACAACGTGGGAAACCATGGAACAACGTGGGACAACGTGGGACACCGTTGGACATCGTTGGACAACGTGGGACAACGTGGGACAACGTGGGACAACGTGGGACAACGTGGGACAACGTGGGACACCGTTGGACACCGTGGGACACCGTTGGACACCGTTGGACATCGTTGGACACCGTGGGACAACGTGGGACAACGTGGGACAACGTGGGACAACGTGGGACAACGTGGGACAACGTGGGACAACGTGGGACACCGTTGGACAACGTGGGACACCGTTGGACATCGTTGGACACCGTGGGACAACGTGGGACAACGTGGGACAACGTGGGACAACGTGGGACAACGTGGGACACCGTTGGACACCGTGGGACACCGTTGGACACCGTTGGACACCGTTGGACATCGTTGGACATCGTTGGACATCGTGGGACACCGTTGGACATCGTTGGACATCGTTGGACACCGTTGGACATCGTTGGACACCGTTGGACATCGTTGGACATCGTTGGACATCGTGGGACACCGTTGGACATCGTTAGACATCGTTGGACACCGTGGGACAACGTGGGACAACGTGGGACAACGTGGGAAACCATGGAACAACGTGGGACAACGTGGGACACCGTTGGACATCGTTGGACAACGTGGGACAACGTGGGACAACGTGGGACAACGTGGGACAACGTGGGACAACGTGGGACAACGTGGGACAACGTGGGACACCGTTGGACACCGTGGGACACCGTTGGACACCGTTGGACATCGTTGGACACCGTGGGACAACGTGGGACAACGTGGGACAACGTGGGACAACGTGGGACAACGTGGGACAACGTGGGACAACGTGGGACAACGTGGGACAACGTGGGACAACGTGGGACATCGTGGGACAACGTGGGACAACGTGGGACAACGTGGGACAACGTGGGACAACGTGGGACACCGTTGGACACCGTTGGACACCGTTGGACACCGTTGGACATCGTTGGACACCGTGGGACAACGTGGGACAACGTGGGACAACGTGGGACAACGTGGGACAACGTGGGACACCGTTGGACACCGTTGGACACCGTTGGACACCGTTGGACATCGTTGGACACCGTGGGACAACGTGGGACAACGTGGGACAACGTGGGACAACGTGGGACAACGTGGGACAACGTGGGACAACGTGGGACAACGTGGGACAACGTGGGACATCGTGGGACAACGTGGGACAACGTGGGACAACGTGGGACAACGTGGGACACCGTTGGACATCGTTGGACATCGTTGGACATCGTGGGACACCGTTGGACATCGTTGGACATCGTTGGACACCGTTGGACATCGTTGGACACCGTTGGACATCGTTGGACATCGTTGGACATCGTGGGACACCGTTGGACATCGTTGGACATCGTTGGACACCGTGGGACAACGTGGGACAACGTGGGACAACGTGGGACAACGTGGGACAACGTGGGACAACGTGGGACAACGTGGGACATCGTGGGACAACGTGGGACAACGTGGGACAACGTGGGACAACGTGGGACACCGTTGGACACCGTTGGACACCGTTGGACACCGTTGGACATCGTTGGACACCGTGGGACAACGTGGGACAACGTGGGACAACGTGGGACAACGTGGGACAACGTGGGACACCGTTGGACACCGTTGGACACCGTTGGACACCGTTGGACATCGTTGGACACCGTGGGACAACGTGGGACAACGTGGGACAACGTGGGACAACGTGGGACAACGTGGGACAACGTGGGACAACGTGGGACAACGTGGGACAACGTGGGACAACGTGGGACATCGTGGGACAACGTGGGACAACGTGGGACAACGTGGGACAACGTGGGACACCGTTGGACATCGTTGGACATCGTTGGACATCGTGGGACACCGTTGGACATCGTTGGACATCGTTGGACACCGTTGGACATCGTTGGACACCGTTGGACATCGTTGGACATCGTTGGACATCGTGGGACACCGTTGGACATCGTTGGACATCGTTGGACACCGTGGGACAACGTGGGACAACGTGGGACAACGTGGGAAACCATGGAACAACGTGGGACAACGTGGGACACCGTTGGACATCGTTGGACAACGTGGGACAACGTGGGACACCGTGGGACAACGTGGGACAACGTGGGACAACGTGGGACACCGTTGGACACCGTGGGACACCGTTGGACACCGTTGGACATCGTTGGATACCGTGGGACAACGTGGGACAACGTGGGACAACGTGGGACAACGTGGGACAACGTGGGACAACGTGGGACAACGTGGGACAATGTGGGACAACGTGGGACAACGTGGGACAACGTGGGACAACGTGGGACACCGTTGGACAACGTGGGACACCGTTGGACAACGTGGGACACCGTTGGACATCGTTGGACACCGTGGGACAACGTGGGACACCGTTGGACATCGTTGGACACCGTGGGACAACGTGGGACAACGTGGGACAACTTGGGACACCGTTGGACACCGTTGGACACCGTTGGACACCGTTGGACATCGTTGGACACCGTGGGACAACGTGGGACAACGTGGGACAACGTGGGACAACGTGGGACATCGTGGGACAACGTGGGACACCGTTGGACACCGTTGGACACCGTTGGACACCGTTGGACATCGTTGGACACCGTGGGACAACGTGGGACAACGTGGGACAACGTGGGACAACGTGGGACAACGTGGGACACCGTTGGACACCGTTGGACACCGTTGGACACCGTTGGACATCGTTGGACACCGTGGGACAACGTGGGACAACGTGGGACAACGTGGGACAACGTGGGACAACGTGGGACACCGTTGGACACCGTTGGACACCGTTGGACACCGTTGGACAACGTGGGACAACGTGGGACAACGTGGGACAACGTGGGACAACGTGGGACAACGTGGGACAACGTGGGACACCGTTGGACAACGTGGGACACCGTTGGACATCGTTGGACACCGTGGGACAACGTGGGACAACGTGGGACAACGTGGGACAACGTGGGACAACGTGGGACACCGTTGGACACCGTGGGACACCGTTGGACACCGTTGGACACCGTTGGACATCGTTGGACATCGTTGGACATCGTGGGACACCGTTGGACATCGTTGGACATCGTTGGACACCGTTGGACATCGTTGGACACCGTTGGACATCGTTGGACATCGTTGGACATCGTGGGACACCGTTGGACATCGTTAGACATCGTTGGACACCGTGGGACAACGTGGGACAACGTGGGACAACGTGGGAAACCATGGAACAACGTGGGACAACGTGGGACACCGTTGGACATCGTTGGACAACGTGGGACAACGTGGGACAACGTGGGACAACGTGGGACAACGTGGGACAACGTGGGACAACGTGGGACAACGTGGGACACCGTTGGACACCGTGGGACACCGTTGGACACCGTTGGACATCGTTGGACACCGTGGGACAACGTGGGACAACGTGGGACAACGTGGGACAACGTGGGACAACGTGGGACAACGTGGGACAACGTGGGACAACGTGGGACAACGTGGGACAACGTGGGACATCGTGGGACAACGTGGGACAACGTGGGACAACGTGGGACAACGTGGGACAACGTGGGACACCGTTGGACACCGTTGGACACCGTTGGACACCGTTGGACATCGTTGGACACCGTGGGACAACGTGGGACAACGTGGGACAACGTGGGACAACGTGGGACAACGTGGGACACCGTTGGACACCGTTGGACACCGTTGGACACCGTTGGACATCGTTGGACACCGTGGGACAACGTGGGACAACGTGGGACAACGTGGGACAACGTGGGACAACGTGGGACAACGTGGGACAACGTGGGACAACGTGGGACAACGTGGGACATCGTGGGACAACGTGGGACAACGTGGGACAACGTGGGACAACGTGGGACACCGTTGGACATCGTTGGACATCGTTGGACATCGTGGGACACCGTTGGACATCGTTGGACATCGTTGGACACCGTTGGACATCGTTGGACACCGTTGGACATCGTTGGACATCGTTGGACATCGTGGGACACCGTTGGACATCGTTGGACATCGTTGGACACCGTGGGACAACGTGGGACAACGTGGGACAACGTGGGAAACCGTGGAACAACGTGGGACAACGTGGGACACCGTTGGACATCGTTGGACAACGTGGGACAACGTGGGACAACGTGGGACAACGTGGGACAACGTGGGACAACGTGGGACAACGTGGGACAACGTGGGACACCGTTGGACACCGTGGGACACCGTTGGACACCGTTGGACATCGTTGGACACCGTGGGACAACGTGGGACAACGTGGGACAACGTGGGACAACGTGGGACAACGTGGGACAACGTGGGACAACGTGGGACAACGTGGGACAACGTGGGACAACGTGGGACATCGTGGGACAACGTGGGACAACGTGGGACAACGTGGGACAACGTGGGACACCGTTGGACACCGTTGGACACCGTTGGACACCGTTGGACATCGTTGGACACCGTGGGACAACGTGGGACAACGTGGGACACCGTGGGACAACGTGGGACAACGTGGGACACCGTTGGACACCGTTGGACACCGTTGGACACCGTTGGACATCGTTGGACACCGTGGGACAACGTGGGACAACGTGGGACAACGTGGGACAACGTGGGACAACGTGGGACAACGTGGGACAACGTGGGACAACGTGGGACAACGTGGGACAACGTGGGACATCGTGGGACAACGTGGGACAACGTGGGACAACGTGGGACAACGTGGGACACCGTTGGACATCGTTGGACATCGTTGGACATCGTGGGACACCGTTGGACATCGTTGGACATCGTTGGACACCGTTGGACATCGTTGGACACCGTTGGACATCGTTGGACATCGTTGGACATCGTGGGACACCGTTGGACATCGTTGGACATCGTTGGACACCGTGGGACAACGTGGGACAACGTGGGACAACGTGGGAAACCATGGAACAACGTGGGACAACGTGGGACACCGTTGGACATCGTTGGACAACGTGGGACAACGTGGGACACCGTGGGACAACGTGGGACAACGTGGGACAACGTGGGACACCGTTGGACACCGTGGGACACCGCTGGACACCGTTGGACATCGTTGGACACCGTGGGACAACGTGGGACAACGTGGGACAACGTGGGACAACGTGGGACAACGTGGGACAACGTGGGACAACGTGGGACAATGTGGGACAACGTGGGACAACGTGGGACAACGTGGGACAACGTGGGACACCGTTGGACAACGTGGGACACCGTTGGACAACGTGGGACACCGTTGGACATCGTTGGACACCGTGGGACAACGTGGGACACCGTTGGACATCGTTGGACACCGTGGGACAACGTGGGACAACGTGGGACAACTTGGGACACCGTTGGACACCGTTGGACACCGTTGGACACCGTTGGACATCGTTGGACACCGTGGGACAACGTGGGACAACGTGGGACAACGTGGGACAACGTGGGACATCGTGGGACAACGTGGGACACCGTTGGACACCGTTGGACACCGTTGGACACCGTTGGACATCGTTGGACACCGTGGGACAACGTGGGACAACGTGGGACAACGTGGGAAACCATGGAACAACGTGGGACAAC
Organism: Bombus terrestris; assembly: GCF_910591885.1. Lineage (NCBI taxonomy): Eukaryota > Metazoa > Arthropoda > Insecta > Hymenoptera > Apidae > Bombus > Bombus terrestris. Next base: position 44,341 of record NW_025963599.1, read on the forward strand.
GTGGGACACCGTTGGACATCGTTGGACATCGTTGGACACCGTGGGACAACGTGGGACAACGTGGGACAACGTGGGACAACGTGGGACAACGTGGGACAACGTGGGACAACGTGGGACAACGTGGGACAACGTGGGACAACGTGGGACAACGTGGGACAACGTGGGACAACGTGGGACAACGTGGGACAACGTGGGACACCGTTGGACAACGTGGGACACCGTTGGACACCGTTGGACATCGTTGGACACCGTGGGACAACGTGGGACAACGTGGGACAACGTGGGACAACGTGGGACAACGTGGGACAACGTGGGACAACGTGGGACAACGTGGGACAACGTGGGACAACGTGGGACATCGTGGGACAACGTGGGACAACGTGGGACAACGTGGGACAACGTGGGACACCGTTGGACAACGTGGGACACCGTTGGACATCGTTGGACACCGTGGGACAACGTGGGACAACGTGGGACCACGTGGGACAACGTGGGACAACGTGGGACAACGTGGGACAACGTGGGACACCGTTGGACACCGTTGGACATCGTTGGACACCGTGGGACAACGTGGGACAACGTGGGACAACGTGGGAAACCATGGAACAACGTGGGACAACGTGGGACACCGTTGGACATCGTTGGACATCGCTGGACACCGTGGGACAACGTGGGGCAACGTGGGAAAACGTGGGACAACGTGGGACACCGTTGGACATCGCTGGACACCGTTGGACATCGTTGGACACCGTGGGACAACGTGGGACAACGTGGGACAACGTGGGACAACGTGGAACAACGTGGGACAACGTGGGACAACGTGGGACAACGTGGGACAACGTGGGACATCGTGGGACAACGTGGGACAACGTGGGACAACGTGGGACAACGTGGGACAACGTGGGACAACGTGGGACAACGTGGGACAACGTGGGACAACGTGGGACAACGTGGGACAACGTGGGACAACATGGGACAACGTGGGACATCGTGGGACAACGTGGGACAACGTGGGACAACGTGGGACAACGTGGGACACCGTTGGACAACGTGGGACACCGTTGGACATCGTTGGACACCGTGGGACAACGTGGGACAACGTGGGACAACGTGGGAAACCATGGAACAACGTGGGACAACGTGGGACACCGTTGGACGTCGTTGGACAACGTGGGACAACGTGGGACAACGTGGGACAACGTGGGACAACGTGGGACAACGTGGGACACCGTTGGACACCGTGGGACACCTTTGGACACCGTTGGACATCGTTGGACACCGTGGGACAACGTGGGACAACGTGGGACAACGTGGGACAACGTGGGACAACGTGGGACAACGTGGGACAACGTGGGACAACGTGGGACAACGTGGGACACCGTTGGACATCGTTGGACATCGTTGGACATCGTGGGACACCGTTGGACATCGTTGGACACCGTTGGACACCGTGGGACACCGTTGGACACCGTTGGACATCGTTGGACACCGTGGGACAACGTGGGACAACGTGGGACAACGTGGGACAACGTGGGACAACGTGGGACAACGTGGGACAACGTGGGACAACGTGGGACAACATGGGACAACGTGGGACATCGTGGGACAACGTGGGACAACGTGGGACAACGTGGGACAACGTGGGACACCGTTGGACAACGTGGGACACCGTTGGACATCGTTGGACACCGTGGGACAACGTGGGACAACGTGGGACAACGTGGGAAACCATGGAACAACGTGGGACAACGTGGGACACCGTTGGACATCGTTGGACAACGTGGGACAACGTGGGACAACGTGGGACAACGTGGGACAACGTGGGACAACGTGGGACACCGTTGGACACCGTGGGACACCTTTGGACACCGTTGGACATCGTTGGACACCGTGGGACAACGTGGGACAACGTGGGACAACGTGGGACAACGTGGGACAACGTGGGACAACGTGGGACAACGTGGGACACCGTTGGACACCGTGGGACACCTTTGGACACCGTTGGACATCGTTGGACACCGTGGGACAACGTGGGACAACGTGGGACAACGTGGGACAACGTGGGACAACGTGGGACAACGTGGGACAACGTGGGACATCGTGGGACAACGTGGGACAACGTGGGACAACGTGGGACAACGTGGGACACCGTTGGACACCGTGGGACACCGTTGGACACCGTTGGACACCGTTGGACATCGTTGGACATCGTTGGACATCGTGGGACACCGTTGGACATCGTTGGACATCGTTGGACAACGTGGGACAACGTGGGACAACGTGGGACAACGTGGGACAACGTGGGACAACGTGGGACAACGTGGGACAACGTGGGACAACGTGGGACAACGTGGGACATCGTTGGACACCGTTGGACACCGTGGGACAACGTGGGACAACGTGGGACAACGTGGGACAACGTGGGACAACGTGGGACAACGTGGGACAACGTGGGACAACGTGGGACAACGTGGGACAACGTGGGACAACGTGGGACAACGTGGGACACCGTTGGACACCGTGGGACACCGTTGGACACCGTTGGACATCGTTGGACACCGTGGGACAACGTGGGACAACGTGGGACAACGTGGGACAACGTGGGACAACGTGGGACAACGTGGGACAACGTGGGACAACGTGGGACAACGTGGGACAACGTGGGACACCGTTGGACAACGTGGGACACCGTTGGACATCGTTGGACACCGTGGGACAACGTGGGACAACGTGGGACAACGTGGGACACCGTTGGACACCGTGGGACACCGTTGGACACCGTTGGACATCGTTGGACACCGTGGGACAACGTGGGACAACGTGGGACAACGTGGGACAACGTGGGACAACGTGGGACAACGTGGGACAACGTGGGACAACGTGGGACAACGTGGGACAACGTGGGACAACGTGGGACAACGTGGGACAACGTGGGACAACGTGGGACAACGTGGGACAACGTGGGACACCGTTGGACAACGTGGGACACCGTTGGACATCGTTGGACACCGTGGGACAACGTGGGACAACGTGGGACAACGTGGGACATCGTGGGACAACGTGGGACAACGTGGGACAACGTGGGACAACGTGGGACAACGTGGGACACCGTTGGACACCGTTGGACACCGTTGGACACCGTTGGACATCGTTGGACACCGTGGGACAACGTGGGACAACGTGGGACAACGTGGGAAACCATGGCACAACGTGGGACAACGTGGGACACCGTTGGACATCGTTGGACATCGTTGGACACCGTGGGACAACGTGGGACAACGTGGGAAAACGTGGGACAACGTGGGACACCGTTGGACATCGCTGGACACCGTTGGACATCGTTGGACACCGTGGGACAACGTGGGACATCGTGGGACAACGTGGGACAACGTGGGACAACGTGGGACAACGTGGGACATCGTTGGACACCGTTGGACACCGTGGGACAACGTGGGACAACGTGGGACAACGTGGGACAACGTGGGACAACGTGGGACAACGTGGGACAACGTGGGACAACGTGGGACAACGTGGGACAACGTGGGACAACGTGGGACAACGTGGGACAACGTGGGACATCGTGGGACAACGTGGGACAACGTGGGACAACGTGGGACAACGTGGGACAACGTGGGACACCGTTGGACATCGTTGGACACCGTGGGACAACGTGGGACAACGTGGGACAACGTGGGACACCGTTGGACACCGTTGGACACCGTTGGACACCGTTGGACATCGTTGGACACCGTGGGACAACGTGGGACAACGTGGGACAACGTGGGAAACCATGGAACAACGTGGGACAACGTGGGACACCGTTGGACATCGTTGGACAACGTGGGACAACGTGGGACAACGTGGGACAACGTGGGACAACGTGGGACAACGTGGGACAACGTGGGACACCGTGGGACACCGTGGGACACCGTGGGACACCGTTGGACACCGTTGGACATCGTTGGACACCGTGGGACAACGTGGGACAACGTGGGACAACGTGGGACAACGTGGGACAACGTGGGACAACGTGGGACAACGTGGGACAACGTGGGACAACGTGGGACAACGTGGGACAACGTGGGACATCGTGGGACAACGTGGGACAACGTGGGACAACGTGGGACAACGTGGGACACCGTTGGACAACGTGGGACACCGTTGGACATCGTTGGACACCGTGGGACAACGTGGGACAACGTGGGACAACGTGGGACAACGTGGGACAACGTGGGACAACGTGGGACAACGTGGGACAACGTGGGACAACGTGGGACAACATGGGACAACGTGGGACAACGTGGGACAACGTGGGACACCGTTGGACAACGTGGGACACCGTTGGACATCGTTGGACACCGTGGGACAACGTGGGACAACGTGGGACAACGTGGGACAACGTGGGACAACGTGGGACACCGTTGGACATCGTTGGACATCGTTGGACATCGTGGGACACCGTTGGACATCGTTGGACATCGTTGGACACCGTTGGACACCGTTGGACAACGTGGGACATCGTGGGACAACGTGGGACAACGTGGGACAACGTGGGACAACGTGGGACACCGTTGGACACCGTGGGACACCGTTGGACACCGTTGGACACCGTTGGACATCGTTGGACATCGTTGGACATCGTGGGACACCGTTGGACATCGTTGGACATCGTTGGACAACGTGGGACAACGTCGGACAACGTGGGACAACGTGGGACAACGTGGGACAACGTGGGACAACGTGGGACAACGTGGGACACCGTTGGACACCGTGGGACACCGTTGGACACCGTTGGACATCGTTGGACACCGTGGGACAACGTGGGACAACGTGGGACAACGTGGGACAACGTGGGACAACGTGGGACAACGTGGGACAACGTGGGACAACGTGGGACAACGTGGGACAACGTGGGACAACGTGGGACAACGTGGGACAACGTGGGACAACGTGGGACAACGTGGGACAACGTGGGACAACGTGGGACAACGTGGGACATCGTGGGACAACGTGGGACAACGTGGGACAACGTGGGACAACGTTGGACATCGTTGGACACCGTTGGACACCGTGGGACAACGTGGGACAACGTGGGACAACGTGGGACAACGTGGGACAACGTGGGACAACGTGGGACAACGTGGGACAACGTGGGACAACGTGGGACATCGTTGGACACCGTGGGACAACGTGGGACATCGTGGGACAACGTGGGACAACGTGGGACAACGTGGGACAACGTGGGACATCGTTGGACACCGTTGGACACCGTGGGACAACGTGGGACAACGTGGGACAACGTGGGACAACGTGGGACAACGTGGGACAACGTGGGACAACGTGGGACAACGTGGGACAACGTGGGACAACGTGGGACAACGTGGGACAACGTGGGACATCGTGGGACAACGTGGGACAACGTGGGACAACGTGGGACAACGTGGGACAACGTGGGACACCGTTGGACATCGTTGGACACCGTGGGACAACGTGGGACAACGTGGGACAACGTGGGACACCGTTGGACACCTTTGGACACCGTTGGACAACGTGGGACAACGTGGGACAACGTGGGACAACGTGGGACACCGTTGGACATCGTTGGACACCGTGGGACAACGTGGGACAACGTGGGACAACGTGGGACACCGTTGGACACCGTTGGACACCGTTGGACACCGTTGGACATCGTTGGACACCGTGGGACAACGTGGGACAACGTGGGACAACGTGGGAAACCATGGAACAACGTGGGAAACCATGGAACAACGTGTGACAACGTGGGACACCGTTGGACATCGTTGGACAACGAGGGACAACGTGGGACAACGTGGGACAACGTGGGACAACGTGGGACAACGTGGGACAACGTGGGACACCGTTGGACACCGTGGGACACCGTTGGACACCGTTGGACATCGTTGGACACCGTGGGACAACGTGGGACAACGTGGGACAACGTGGGACAACGTGGGACAACGTGGGACACCGTTGGACATCGTTGGACACCGTGGGACAACGTGGGACAACGTGGGACAACGTGGGACACCGTTGGACACCTTTGGACACCGTTGGACAACGTGGGACAACGTGGGACAACGTGGGACAACGTGGGACACCGTTGGACATCGTTGGACACCGTGGGACAACGTGGGACAACGTGGGACAACGTGGGACACCGTTGGACACCGTTGGACACCGTTGGACACCGTTGGACACCGTTGGACACCGTTGGACATCGTTGGACACCGTGGGACAACGTGGGACAGCGTGGGACAACGTGGGAAACCATGGAACAACGTGTGACAACGTGGGACACCGTTGGACATCGTTGGACAACGAGGGACAACGTGGGACAACGTGGGACAACGTGGGACAACGTGGGACAACGTGGGACAACGTGGGACACCGTTGGACACCGTGGGACACCGTTGGACACCGTTGGACATCGTTGGACACCGTGGGACAACGTGGGACAACGTGGGACAACGTGGGACAACGTGGGACAACTTGGGACAACGTGGGACAACGTGGGACAACGTGGGACAACGTGGGACAACGTGGGACACCGTTGGACAACGTGGGACACCGTTGGACATCGTTGGACACCGTGGGACAACGTGGGACAACGTGGGACAACGTGGGACACCGTTGGACACCGTGGGACACCGTTGGACACCGTTGGACATCGTTGGACACCGTGGGACAACGTGGGACAACGTGGGACAACGTGGGACAACGTGGGACAACGTGGGACAACGTGGGACAACGTGGGACAACGTGGGACAACGTGGGACAACGTGGGACAACGTGGGACATCGTGGGACAACGTGGGACAACGTGGGACAACGTGGGACAACGTGGGACACCGTTGGACAACGTGGGACACCGTTGGACATCGTTGGACACCGTGGGACAACGTGGGACAACGTGGGACAACGTGGGACATCGTGGGACAACGTGGGACAACGTGGGACAACGTGGGACAACGTGGGACAACGTGGGACACCGTTGGACACCGTTGGACACCGTTGGACACCGTTGGACATCGTTGGACACCGTGGGACAACGTGGGACAACGTGGGACAACGTGGGAAACCATGGCACAACGTGGGACAACGTGGGACACCGTTGGACATCGTTGGACATCGTTGGACACCGTGGGACAACGTGGGACAACGTGGGAAAACGTGGGACAACGTGGGACACCGTTGGACATCGCTGGACACCGTTGGACATCGTTGGACACCGTGGGACAACGTGGGACATCGTGGGACAACGTGGGACAACGTGGGACAACGTGGGACAACGTGGGACATCGTTGGACACCGTTGGACACCGTGGGACAACGTGGGACAACGTGGGACAACGTGGGACAACGTGGGACAACGTGGGACAACGTGGGACAACGTGGGACCACGTGGGACAACGTGGGACAACGTGGGACAACGTGGGACAACGTGGGACAACGTGGGACATCGTGGGACAACGTGGGACAACGTGGGACAACGTGGGACAACGTGGGACAACGTGGGACACCGTTGGACATCGTTGGACACCGTGGGACAACGTGGGACAACGTGGGACAACGTGGGACACCGTTGGACACCGTTGGACACCGTTGGACACCGTTGGACATCGTTGGACACCGTGGGACAACGTGGGACAACGTGGGACGACGTGGGAAACCATGGAACAACGTGGGACAACGTGGGACACCGTTGGACATCGTTGGACAACGTGGGACAACGTGGGACAACGTGGGACAACGTGGGACAACGTGGGACAACGTGGGACAACGTGGGACAACGTGGGACACCGTTGGACACCGTGGGACACCGTTGGACACCGTTGGACATCGTTGGACACCGTGGGACAACGTGGGACAACGTGGGACAACGTGGGACAACGTGGGACAACGTGGGACAACGTGGGACAACGTGGGACAACGTGGGACAACGTGGGACAACGTGGGACAACGTGGGACATCGTGGGACAACGTGGGACAACGTGGGACAACGTGGGACAACGTGGGACACCGTTGGACAACGTGGGACACCGTTGGACATCGTTGGACACCGTGGGACAACGTGGGACAACGTGGGACAACGTGGGACAACGTGGGACAACGTGGGACAACGTGGGACAACGTGGGACAACGTGGGACAACGTGGGACAACATGGGACAACGTGGGACAACGTGGGACAACGTGGGACACCGTTGGACAACGTGGGACACCGTTGGACAACGTGGGACACCGTTGGACATCGTTGGACACCGTGGGACAACGTGGGACAACGTGGGACAACGTGGGACAACGTGGGACAACGTGGGACACCGTTGGACATCGTTGGACATCGTTGGACATCGTGGGACACCGTTGGACATCGTTGGACATCGTTGGACACCGTTGGACACCGTTGGACAACGTGGGACATCGTGGGACAACGTGGGACAACGTGGGACAACGTGGGACAACGTGGGACACCGTTGGACACCGTGGGACACCGTTGGACACCGTTGGACACCGTTGGACATCGTTGGACATCGTTGGACATCGTGGGACACCGTTGGACATCGTTGGACATCGTTGGACAACGTGGGACAACGTCGGACAACGTGGGACAACGTGGGACAACGTGGGACAACGTGGGACAACGTGGGACAACGTGGGACACCGTTGGACACCGTGGGACACCGTTGGACACCGTTGGACATCGTTGGACACCGTGGGACAACGTGGGACAACGTGGGACAACGTGGGACAACGTGGGACAACGTGGGACAACGTGGGACAACGTGGGACAACGTGGGACAACGTGGGACAACGTGGGACAACGTGGGACAACGTGGGACAACGTGGGACAACGTGGGACAACGTGGGACAACGTGGGACAACGTGGGACAACGTGGGACATCGTGGGACAACGTGGGACAACGTGGGACAACGTGGGACAACGTTGGACATCGTTGGACACCGTTGGACACCGTGGGACAACGTGGGACAACGTGGGACAACGTGGGACAACGTGGGACAACGTGGGACAACGTGGGACAACGTGGGACAACGTGGGACAACGTGGGACATCGTTGGACACCGTGGGACAACGTGGGACATCGTGGGACAACGTGGGACAACGTGGGACAACGTGGGACAACGTGGGACATCGTTGGACACCGTTGGACACCGTGGGACAACGTGGGACAACGTGGGACAACGTGGGACAACGTGGGACAACGTGGGACACCGTGGGACAACGTGGGACAACGTGGGACAACGTGGGACAACGTGGGACAACGTGGGACAACGTGGGACATCGTGGGACAACGTGGGACAACGTGGGACAACGTGGGACAACGTGGGACAACGTGGGACACCGTTGGACACCGTTGGACACCGTGGGACAACGTGGGACAACGTGGGACAACGTGGGACACCGTTGGACACCTTTGGACACCGTTGGACAACGTGGGACAACGTGGGACAACGTGGGACAACGTGGGACACCGTTGGACATCGTTGGACACCGTGGGACAACGTGGGACAACGTGGGACAACGTGGGACACCGTTGGACACCGTTGGACACCGTTGGACACCGTTGGACATCGTTGGACACCGTGGGACAACGTGGGACAACGTGGGACAACGTGGGAAACCATGGAACAACGTGGGACAACGTGGGACACCGTTGGACATCGTTGGACAACGTGGGACAACGTGGGACAACGTGGGACAACGTGGGACAACGTGGGACAACGTGGGACAACGTGGGACAACGTGGGACACCGTTGGACACCGTGGGACACCGTTGGACACCGTTGGACATCGTTGGACACCGTGGGACAACGTGGGACAACGTGGGACAACGTGGGACAACGTGGGACAACGTGGGACAACGTGGGACAACGTGGGACAACGTGGGACAACGTGGGACAACGTGGGACAACGTGGGACAACGTGGGACATCGTGGGACAACGTGGGACAACGTGGGACAACGTGGGACAACGTGGGACACCGTTGGACAACGTGGGACACCGTTGGACATCGTTGGACACCGTGGGACAACGTGGGACAACGTGGGACCACGTGGGACAACGTGGGACAACGTGGGACAACGTGGGACAACGTGGGACAACGTGGGACAACGTGGGACAACGTGGGACAACGTGGGACAACATGGGACAACGTGGGACAACGTGGGACAACGTGGGACACCGTTGGACAACGTGGGACACCGTTGGACATCGTTGGACACCGTGGGACAACGTGGGACAACGTGGGACAACGTGGGACAACGTGGGACAACGTGGGACACCGTTGGACATCGTTGGACATCGTTGGACATCGTGGGACACCGTTGGACATCGTTGGACATCGTTGGACACCGTTGGACACCGTTGGACAACTTGGGACATCGTGGGACAACGTGGGACAACGTGGGACAACGTGGGACAACGTGGGACACCGTTGGACACCGTGGGACACCGTTGGACACCGTTGGACACCGTTGGACATCGTTGGACATCGTTGGACATCGTGGGACACCGTTGGACATCGTTGGACATCGTTGGACACCGTGGGACAACGTGGGACAACGTGGGACAACGTGGGACAACGTGGGACAACGTGGGACATCGTGGGACAACGTGGGACAACGTGGGACAACGTGGGACAACGTTGGACATCGTTGGACACCGTTGGACACCGTGGGACAACGTGGGACAACGTGGGACAACGTGGGACAACGTGGGACAACGTGGGACAACGTGGGACAACGTGGGACAACGTGGGACAACGTGGGACAACGTGGGACACCGTTGGACATCGTTGGACACCGTGGGACAACGTGGGACAACGTGGGACAACGTGGGACAACGTTGGACATCGTTGGACACCGTTGGACACCGTGGGACAACGTGGGACAACGTGGGACAACGTGGGACAACGTGGGACAACGTGGGACAACGTGGGACAACGTGGGACACCGTTGGACACCGTTGGACACCGTTGGACATCGTTGGACACCGTGGGACAACGTGGGACAACGTGGGAAACCATGGAACAACGTGGGACAACGTGGGACACCGTTGGACATCGTTGGACAACGTGGGACAACGTGGGACAACGTGGGACAACGTGGGACAACGTGGGAAACCATGGAACAACGTGGGACAACGTGGGACACCGTTGGACATCGTTGGACAACGTGGGACAACGTGGGACATCGTGGGACAACGTGGGACAACGTGGGACAACGTGGGACAACGTGGGACACCGTTGGACACCGTGGGACACCGTTGGACACCGTTGGACATCGTTGGACACCGTGGGACAACGTGGGACAACGTGGGACAACGTGGGACAACGTGGGACAACGTGGGACAACGTGGGACAACGTGGGACAACGTGGGACAACGTGGGACAACGTGGGACAACGTGGGACAACGTGGGACAACGTGGGACACAGTTGGACATCGTTGGACACCGTGGGACACCGTGGGACAACGTGGGACAACGTGGGACAACGTGGGACAACGTGGGACAACGTGGGACAACGTGGGACAACGTGGGACAACGTGGGACAACGTGGCACAACGTGGGACATCGTGGGACAACGTGGGACAACGTGGGACAACGTGGGACAACGTGGGACAACGTGGGACACAGTTGGACATCGTTGGACACCGTGGGACACCGTGGGACAACGTGGGACAACGTGGGACAACGTGGGACAACGTGGGACAACGTGGGAAACCATGGAACAACGTGGGACAACGTGGGACACCGTTGGACATCGTTGGACAACGTGGGACAACGTGGGACAACGTGGGACAACGTGGGACAACGTGGGACAACGTGGGACACCGTTGGACACCGTGGGACACCGTTGGACACCGTTGGACATCGTTGGACACCGTGGGACAACGTGGGACAACGTGGGACAACGTGGGACAACGTGGGACAACGTGGGACAACGTGGGACAACGTGGGACAACGTGGGACAACGTGGGACAACGTGGGACAACGTGGGACAACGTGGGACAACGTGGGACACCGTTGGACAACGTGGGACACCGTTGGACATCGTTGGACACCGTGGGACAACGTGGGACAACGTGGGACAACGTGGGACAACGTGGGACAACGTGGGACAACGTGGGACTCCGTTGGACATCGTTGGACATCGTTGGACATCGTGGGACACCGTTGGACATCGTTGGACATCGTTGGACACCGTTGGACACCGTTGGACAACGTGGGACAACGTGGGACAACGTGGGACAACGTGGGACAACGTGGGACAACGTGGGACAACGTGGGACAACGTGGGACAACGTGGGACAACGTGGGACAACGTGGGACACAGTTGGACATCGTTGGACACCGTGGGACACCGTGGGACAACGTGGGACAACGTGGGACAACGTGGGACAACGTGGGACAACGTGGGACAACGTGGGACAACGTGGGACAACGTGGGACAACGTGGGACAACGTGGGACATCGTGGGACAACGTGGGACAACGTGGGACAACGTGGGACAACGTGGGACAACGTGGGACACAGTTGGACATCGTTGGACACCGTGGGACACCGTGGGACAACGTGGGACAACGTGGGACAACGTGGGACAACGTGGGACAACGTGGGAAACCATGGAACAACGTGGGACAACGTGGGACACCGTTGGACATCGTTGGACAACGTGGGACAACGTGGGACAACGTGGGACAACGTGGGACAACGTGGGACAACGTGGGACACCGTTGGACACCGTGGGACACCGTTGGACACCGTTGGACATCGTTGGACACCGTGGGACAACGTGGGACAACGTGGGACAACGTGGGACAACGTGGGACAACGTGGGACAACGTGGGACAACGTGGGACAACGTGGGACAACGTGGGACAACGTGGGACAACGTGGGACACCGTTGGACACCGTGGGACACCGTTGGACACCGTTGGACACCGTTGGACATCGTTGGACATCGTTGGACATCGTGGGACACCGTTGGACATCGTTGGACATCGTTGGACACCGTTGGACATCGTTGGACACCGTTGGACATCGTTGGACATCGTTGGACATCGTGGGACACCGTTGGACATCGTTGGACATCGTTGGACACCGTTGGACATCGTTGGACATCGTTGGACATCGTTGGACACCGTTGGACACCGTTGGACACCGTTGGACATCGTTGGACACCGTGGGACAACGTGGGACAACGTGGGACAACGTGGGACAACGTGGGACAACGTGGGACAACGTGGGACATCGTGGGACAACGTGGGACAACGTGGGACAACGTGGGACAACGTGGGACAACGTGGGACATCGTTGGACACCGTTGGACACCGTGGGACAACGTGGGACAACGTGGGACCACGTGGGACAACGTGGGACAACGTGGGACAACGTGGGACAACGTGGGACATCGTGGGACAACGTGGGACAACGTGGGACAACGTGGGACAACGTGGGACAACGTGGGACACCGTTGGACACCGTTGGACACCGTGGGACAACGTGGGACAACGTGGGACAACGTGGGACAACGTGGGACAACGTGGGACATCGTTGGACACCGTTGGACACCGTGGGACAACGTGGGACAACGTGGGAAAACGTGGGACAACGTGGGACACCGTTGGACATCGCTGGACACCGTTGGACATCGTTGGACACCGTGGGACAACGTGGGACAACGTGGGACAACGTGGGACACCGTTGGACACCTTTGGACACCGTGGGACAACGTGGGACAACGTGGGACAACGTGGGACAACGTGGGACACCGTTGGACATCGTTGGACACCGTGGGACAACGTGGGACAACGTGGGACAACGTGGGACACCGTTGGACACCGTTGGACACCGTTGGACACCGTTGGACATCGTTGGACACCGTGGGACAACGTGGGACAACGTGGGACAACGTGGGAAACCATGGAACAACGTGGGACAACGTGGGACACCGTTGGACATCGTTGGACAACGTGGGACAACGTGGGACAACGTGGGACAACGTGGGACAACGTGGGACAACGTGGGACAACGTGGGACAACGTGGGACACCGTTGGACACCGTGGGACACCGTTGGACACCGTTGGACATCGTTGGACACCGTGGGACAACGTGGGACAACGTGGGACAACGTGGGACAACGTGGGACAACGTGGGACAACGTGGGACAACGTGGGACAACGTGGGACAACGTGGGACAACGTGGGACAACGTGGGACAACGTGGGACAACGCGGGACAACGTGGGACATCGTGGGACAACGTGGGACAACGTGGGACAACGTGGGACAACGTGGGACACCGTTGGACAACGTGGGACACCGTTGGACAACGTGGGACACCGTTGGACATCGTTGGACACCGTGGGACAACGTGGGACAACGTGGGACAACGTGGGACAACGTGGGACAACGTGGGACACCGTTGGACATCGTTGGACATCGTTGGACATCGTGGGACACCGTTGGACATCGTTGGACATCGTTGGACACCGTTGGACACCGTTGGACAACGTGGGACATCGTGGGACAACGTGGGACAACGTGGGACAACGTGGGACAACGTGGGACACCGTTGGACACCGTGGGACACCGTTGGACACCGTTGGACACCGTTGGACATCGTTGGACATCGTTGGACATCGTGGGACACCGTTGGACATCGTTGGACATCGTTGGACACCGTGGGACAACGTGGGACAACGTGGGACAACGTGGGACAACGTGGGACAACGTGGGACAACGTGGGACTACGTGGGACAACGTGGGACAACGTGGGACAACGTGGGACAACGTGGGACAACGTGGGACAACGTGGGACAACGTGGGACACCGTTGGACATCGCTGGACACCGTTGGACATCGTTGGACACCGTGGGACAACGTGGGACAACGTGGGACAACGTGGGACAACGTGGGACATCGTGGGACAACGTGGGACAACGTGGGACAACGTGGGACAACGTGGGACAACGTGGGACAACGTGGGACAACGTGGGACATCGTGGGACAACGTGGGACAACGTGGGACAACGTGGGACAACGTTGGACATCGTTGGACACCGTTGGACACCGTGGGACAACGTGGGACAACGTGGGACAACGTGGGACAACGTGGGACAACGTGGGACAACGTGGGACAACGTGGGACAACGTGGGACAACGTGGGACAACGTGGGACAACGTGGGACAACGTGGGACAACGTGGGACAACGTGGGACACAGTTGGACATCGTTGGACACCGTGGGACAACGTGGGACAACGTGGGACAACGTGGGACAACGTGGGACAACGTGGGACAACGTGGGACAACGTGGGACACCGTTGGACACCGTTGGACACCGTTGGACATCGTTGGACACCGTGGGACAACGTGGGACAACGTGGGAAACCATGGAACAACGTGGGACAACGTGGGACACCGTTGGACATCGTTGGACAACGTGGGACAACGTGGGACAACGTGGGACAACGTGGGACAACGTGGGAAACCATGGAACAACGTGGGACAACGTGGGACACCGTTGGACATCGTTGGACAACGTGGGACAACGTGGGACAACGTGGGACAACGTGGGACAACGTGGGACAACGTGGGACAACGTGGGACACCGTTGGACACCGTGGGACACCGTTGGACACCGTTGGACATCGTTGGACACCGTGGGACAACGTGGGACAACGTGGGACAACGTGGGACAACGTGGGACAACGTGGGACAACGTGGGACAACGTGGGACAACGTGGGACAACGTGGGACAACGTGGGACAACGTGGGACAACGTGGGACAACGTGGGACACAGTTGGACATCGTTGGACACCGTGGGACACCGTGGGACAACGTGGGACAACGTGGGACAACGTGGGACAACGTGGGACAACGTGGGACAACGTGGGACAACGTGGGACAACGTGGGACAACGTGGCACAACGTGGGACATCGTGGGACAACGTGGGACAACGTGGGACAACGTGGGACAACGTGGGACAACGTGGGACACAGTTGGACATCGTTGGACACCGTGGGACACCGTGGGACAACGTGGGACAACGTGGGACAACGTGGGACAACGTGGGACAACGTGGGAAACCATGGAACAACGTGGGACAACGTGGGACACCGTTGGACATCGTTGGACAACGTGGGACAACGTGGGACAACGTGGGACAACGTGGGACAACGTGGGACAACGTGGGACACCGTTGGACACCGTGGGACACCGTGGGACACCGTGGGACATCGTTGGACACCGTGGGACAACGTGGGACAACGTGGGACAACGTGGGACAACGTGGGACAACGTGGGACAACGTGGGACAACGTGGGACAACGTGGGACAACGTGGGACAACGTGGGACAACGTGGGACAACGTGGGACAACGTGGGACACCGTTGGACAACGTGGGACACCGTTGGACATCGTTGGACACCGTGGGACAACGTGGGACAACGTGGGACAACGTGGGACAACGTGGGACAACGTGGGACAACGTGGGACACCGTTGGACATCGTTGGACATCGTTGGACATCGTGGGACACCGTTGGACATCGTTGGACATCGTTGGACACCGTTGGACACCGTTGGACAACGTGGGACAACGTGGGACAACGTGGGACAACGTGGGACAACGTGGGACAACGTGGGACAACGTGGGACAACGTGGGACAACGTGGGACAACGTGGGACAACGTGGGACACAGTTGGACATCGTTGGACACCGTGGGACACCGTGGGACAACGTGGGACAACGTGGGACAACGTGGGACAACGTGGGACAACGTGGGACAACGTGGGACAACGTGGGACAACGTGGGACAACGTGGGACAACGTGGGACATCGTGGGACAACGTGGGACAACGTGGGACAACGTGGGACAACGTGGGACAACGTGGGACACAGTTGGACATCGTTGGACACCGTGGGACACCGTGGGACAACGTGGGACAACGTGGGACAACGTGGGACAACGTGGGACAACGTGGGAAACCATGGAACAACGTGGGACAACGTGGGACACCGTTGGACATCGTTGGACAACGTGGGACAACGTGGGACAACGTGGGACAACGTGGGACAACGTGGGACAACGTGGGACACCGTTGGACACCGTGGGACACCGTTGGACACCGTTGGACATCGTTGGACACCGTGGGACAACGTGGGACAACGTGGGACAACGTGGGACAACGTGGGACAACGTGGGACAACGTGGGACAACGTGGGACAACGTGGGACAACGTGGGACAACGTGGGACAACGTGGGACACCGTTGGACACCGTGGGACACCGTTGGACACCGTTGGACACCGTTGGACATCGTTGGACATCGTTGGACATCGTGGGACACCGTTGGACATCGTTGGACATCGTTGGACACCGTTGGACATCGTTGGACACCGTTGGACATCGTTGGACATCGTTGGACATCGTGGGACACCGTTGGACATCGTTGGACATCGTTGGACACCGTTGGACATCGTTGGACATCGTTGGACATCGTTGGACACCGTTGGACACCGTTGGACACCGTTGGACATCGTTGGACACCGTGGGACAACGTGGGACAACGTGGGACAACGTGGGACAACGTGGGACAACGTGGGACAACGTGGGACATCGTGGGACAACGTGGGACAACGTGGGACAACGTGGGACAACGTGGGACAACGTGGGACATCGTTGGACACCGTTGGACACCGTGGGACAACGTGGGACAACGTGGGACCACGTGGGACAACGTGGGACAACGTGGGACAACGTGGGACAACGTGGGACATCGTGGGACAACGTGGGACAACGTGGGACAACGTGGGACAACGTGGGACAACGTGGGACACCGTTGGACACCGTTGGACACCGTGGGACAACGTGGGACAACGTGGGACAACGTGGGACAACGTGGGACAACGTGGGACATCGTTGGACACCGTTGGACACCGTGGGACAACGTGGGACAACGTGGGAAAACGTGGGACAACGTGGGACACCGTTGGACATCGCTGGACACCGTTGGACATCGTTGGACACCGTGGGACAACGTGGGACAACGTGGGACAACGTGGGACACCGTTGGACACCTTTGGACACCGTTGGACAACGTGGGACAACGTGGGACAACGTGGGACAACGTGGGACACCGTTGGACATCGTTGGACACCGTGGGACAACGTGGGACAACGTGGGACAACGTGGGACACCGTTGGACACCGTTGGACACCGTTGGACACCGTTGGACATCGTTGGACACCGTGGGACAACGTGGGACAACGTGGGACAACGTGGGAAACCATGGAACAACGTGGGACAACGTGGGACACCGTTGGACATCGTTGGACAACGTGGGACAACGTGGGACAACGTGGGACAACGTGGGACAACGTGGGACAACGTGGGACAACGTGGGACAACGTGGGACACCGTTGGACACCGTGGGACACCGTTGGACACCGTTGGACATCGTTGGACACCGTGGGACAACGTGGGACAACGTGGGACAACGTGGGACAACGTGGGACAACGTGGGACAACGTGGGACAACGTGGGACAACGTGGGACAACGTGGGACAACGTGGGACAACGTGGGACAACGTGGGACAACGTGGGACAACGTGGGACAACGCGGGACAACGTGGGACATCGTGGGACAACGTGGGACAACGTGGGACAACGTGGGACAACGTGGGACACCGTTGGACAACGTGGGACACCGTTGGACATCGTTGGACACCGTGGGACAACGTGGGACAACGTGGGACCACGTGGGACAACGTGGGACAACGTGGGACAACGTGGGACAACGTGGGACAACGTGGGACAACGTGGGACAACGTGGGACAACGTGGGACAACGTGGGACAACGTGGGACAACGTGGGACAACGTGGGACACCGTTGGACAACGTGGGACACCGTTGGACATCGTTGGACACCGTGGGACAACGTGGGACAACGTGGGACAACGTGGGACAACGTGGGACAACGTGGGACACCGTTGGACATCGTTGGACATCGTTGGACATCGTGGGACACCGTTGGACATCGTTGGACATCGTTGGACACCGTTGGACACCGTTGGACAACGTGGGACATCGTGGGACAACGTGGGACAACGTGGGACAACGTGGGACAACGTGGGACACCGTTGGACACCGTGGGACACCGTTGGACACCGTTGGACACCGTTGGACATCGTTGGACATCGTTGGACATCGTGGGACACCGTTGGACATCGTTGGACATCGTTGGACACCGTGGGACAACGTGGGACAACGTGGGACAACGTGGGACAACGTGGGACAACGTGGGACAACGTGGGACTACGTGGGACAACGTGGGACAACGTGGGACAACGTGGGACAACGTGGGACAACGTGGGACAACGTGGGACAACGTGGGACACCGTTGGACATCGCTGGACACCGTTGGACATCGTTGGACACCGTGGGACAACGTGGGACAACGTGGGACAACGTGGGACAACGTGGGACATCGTGGGACAACGTGGGACAACGTGGGACAACGTGGGACAACGTGGGACAACGTGGGACAACGTGGGACAACGTGGGACATCGTGGGACAACGTGGGACAACGTGGGACAACGTGGGACAACGTTGGACATCGTTGGACACCGTTGGACACCGTGGGACAACGTGGGACAACGTGGGACAACGTGGGACAACGTGGGACAACGTGGGACAACGTGGGACAACGTGGGACAACGTGGGACAACGTGGGACACCGTTGGACATCGTTGGACACCGTGGGACAACGTGGGACAACGTGGGACAACGTGGGACAACGTTGGACATCGTGGGACACCGTTGGACACCGTGGGACAACGTGGGACAACGTGGGACAACGTGGGACAACGTGGGACAACGTGGGACAACGTGGGACAACGTGGGACACCGTTGGACACCGTTGGACACCGTTGGACATCGTTGGACACCGTGGGACAACGTGGGACAACGTGGGAAACCATGGAACAACGTGGGACAACGTGGGACACCGTTGGACATCGTTGGACAACGTGGGACAACGTGGGACAACGTGGGACAACGTGGGACAACGTGGGAAACCATGGAACAACGTGGGACAACGTGGGACACCGTTGGACATCGTTGGACAACGTGGGACAACGTGGGACAACGTGGGACAACGTGGGACAACGTGGGACAACGTGGGACACCGTGGGACACCGTGGGACACCGTTGGACACCGTTGGACATCGTTGGACACCGTGGGACAACGTGGGACAACGTGGGACAACGTGGGACAACGTGGGACAACGTGGGACAACGTGGGACAACGTGGGACAACGTGGGACAACGTGGGACAACGTGGGACAACGTGGGACAACGTGGGACAACGTGGGACAACGTGGGACACAGTTGGACATCGTTGGACACCGTGGGACACCGTGGGACAACGTGGGACAACGTGGGACAACGTGGGACAACGTGGGACAACGTGGGACAACGTGGGACAACGTGGGACAACGTGGGACAACGTGGCACAACGTGGGACATCGTGGGACAACGTGGGACAACGTGGGACAACGTGGGACAACGTGGGACAACGTGGGACACAGTTGGACATCGTTGGACACCGTGGGACACCGTGGGACAACGTGGGACAACGTGGGACAACGTGGGACAACGTGGGACAACGTGGGAAACCATGGAACAACGTGGGACAACGTGGGACACCGTTGGACATCGTTGGACAACGTGGGACAACGTGGGACAACGTGGGACAACGTGGGACAACGTGGGACAACGTGGGACACCGTTGGACACCGTGGGACACCGTTGGACACCGTTGGACATCGTTGGACACCGTGGGACAACGTGGGACAACGTGGGACAACGTGGGACAACGTGGGACAACGTGGGACAACGTGGGACAACGTGGGACAACGTGGGACAACGTGGGACAACGTGGGACAACGTGGGACAACGTGGGACAACGTGGGACACCGTTGGACAACGTGGGACACCGTTGGACATCGTTGGACACCGTGGGACAACGTGGGACAACGTGGGACAACGTGGGACAACGTGGGACAACGTGGGACAACGTGGGACACCGTTGGACATCGTTGGACATCGTTGGACATCGTGGGACACCGTTGGACATCGTTGGACATCGTTGGACACCGTTGGACACCGTTGGACAACGTGGGACATCGTGGGACAACGTGGGACAACGTGGGACAACGTGGGACACCGTTGGACACCGTGGGACACCGTTGGACACCGTTGGACACCGTTGGACATCGTTGGACATCGTTGGACATCGTGGGACACCGTTGGACATCGTTGGACATCGTTGGACACCGTTGGACATCGTTGGACACCGTTGGACATCGTTGGACATCGTTGGACATCGTGGGACACCGTTGGACATCGTTGGACATCGTTGGACACCGTTGGACATCGTTGGACATCGTTGGACATCGTTGGACACCGTTGGACACCGTTGGACACCGTTGGACATCGTTGGACACCGTGGGACAACGTGGGACAACGTGGGACAACGTGGGACAACGTGGGACAACGTGGGACAACGTGGGACAACGTGGGACAACGTGGGACAACGTGGGACAACGTGGGACAACGTGGGACAACGTGGGACAACGTGGGACACCGTTGGACACCGTTGGACACCGTTGGACATCGTTGGACACCGTGGGACAACGTGGGACAACGTGGGAAACCATGGAACAACGTGGGACAACGTGGGACACCGTTGGACATCGTTGGACAACGTGGGACAACGTGGGACAACGTGGGACAACGTGGGACAACGTGGGAAACCATGGAACAACGTGGGACAACGTGGGACACCGTTGGACATCGTTGGACAACGTGGGACAACGTGGGACAACGTGGGACAACGTGGGACAACGTGGGACAACGTGGGACACCGTTGGACACCGTGGGACACCGTTGGACACCGTTGGACATCGTTGGACACCGTGGGACAACGTGGGACAACGTGGGACAACGTGGGACAACGTGGGACAACGTGGGACAACGTGGGACAACGTGGGACAACGTGGGACAACGTGGGACAACGTGGGACAACGTGGGACAACGTGGGACAACGTGGGACAACGTGGGACAACGTGGGACACAGTTGGACATCGTTGGACACCGTGAGACACCGTGGGACAACGTGGGACAACGTGGGACAACGTGGGACAACGTGGGACAACGTGGGACAACGTGGGACAACGTGGGACAACGTGGGACAACGTGGCACAACGTGGGACATCGTGGGACAACGTGGGACAACGTGGGACAACGTGGGACAACGTGGGACAACGTGGGACACAGTTGGACATCGTTGGACACCGTGGGACACCGTGGGACAACGTGGGACAACGTGGGACAACGTGGGACAACGTGGGACAACGTGGGAAACCATGGAACAACGTGGGACAACGTGGGACACCGTTGGACATCGTTGGACAACGTGGGACAACGTGGGACAACGTGGGACAACGTGGGACAACGTGGGACAACGTGGGACACCGTTGGACACCGTGGGACACCGTTGGACACCGTTGGACATCGTTGGACACCGTGGGACAACGTGGGACAACGTGGGACAACGTGGGACAACGTGGGACAACGTGGGACAACGTGGGACAACGTGGGACAACGTGGGACAACGTGGGACAACGTGGGACAACGTGGGACAACGTGGGACAACGTGGGACACCGTTGGACAACGTGGGACACCGTTGGACATCGTTGGACACCGTGGGACAACGTGGGACAACGTGGGACAACGTGGGACAACGTGGGACAACGTGGGACAACGTGGGACACCGTTGGACATCGTTGGACATCGTTGGACATCGTGGGACACCGTTGGACATCGTTGGACATCGTTGGACACCGTTGGACACCGTTGGACAACGTGGGACATCGTGGGACAACGTGGGACAACGTGGGACAACGTGGGACAACGTGGGACACCGTTGGACACCGTGGGACACCGTTGGACACCGTTGGACACCGTTGGACATCGTTGGACATCGTTGGACATCGTGGGACACCGTTCGACATCGTTGGACATCGTTGGACACCGTTGGACATCGTTGGACACCGTTGGACATCGTTGGACATCGTTGGACATCGTGGGACACCGTTGGACATCGTTGGACATCGTTGGACACCGTTGGACATCGTTGGACATCGTTGGACATCGTTGGACACCGTTGGACACCGTTGGACACCGTTGGACATCGTTGGACACCGTGGGACAACGTGGGACAACGTGGGACAACGTGGGACAACGTGGGACAACGTGGGACAACGTGGGACATCGTGGGACAACGTGGGACAACGTGGGACAACGTGGGACAACGTGGGACAACGTGGGACACCGTTGGACACCGTGGGACACCGTTGGACACCGTTGGACATCGTTGGACACCGTGGGACAACGTGGGACAACGTGGGACAACGTGGGACAACGTGGGACAACATGGGACAACGTGGGACAACGTGGGACATCGTGGGACAACTTGGGACAACGTGGGACAACGTGGGACAACGTGGGACAACGTGGGACACCGTTGGACATCGTTGGACACCGTGGGACAACGTGGGACAACGTGGGACAACGTGGGACAACGTGGGACAACGTGGGACATCGTGGGACAACGTGGGACAACGTGGGACAACGTGGGACAACGTGGGACAACGTGGGACATCGTTGGACACCGTTGGACACCGTGGGACAACGTGGGACAACGTGGGACCACGTGGGACAACGTGGGACAACGTGGGACAACGTGGGACAACGTGGGACATCGTGGGACAACGTGGGACAACGTGGGACAACGTGGGACAACGTGGGACAACGTGGGACACCGTTGGACACCGTTGGACACCGTGGGACAACGTGGGACAACGTGGGACAACGTGGGACAACGTGGGACAACGTGGGACATCGTTGGACACCGTTGGACACCGTGGGACAACGTGGGACAACGTGGGAAAACGTGGGACAACGTGGGACACCGTTGGACATCGCTGGACACCGTTGGACATCGTTGGACACCGTGGGACAACGTGGGACAACGTGGGACAACGTGGGACAACGTGGGACAACGTGGGACACCGTTGGACATCGTTGGACACCGTGGGACAACGTGGGACAACGTGGGACCACGTGGGACAACGTGGGACAACGTGGGACAACGTGGGACAACGTGGGACAACGTGGGACAACGTGGGACAACGTGGGACAACGTGGGACAACGTGGGACAACGTGGGACAACGTGGGACAACGTGGGACACCGTTGGACAACGTGGGACACCGTTGGACATCGTTGGACACCGTGGGACAACGTGGGACAACGTGGGACAACGTGGGACAACGTGGGACAACGTGGGACACCGTTGGACATCGTTGGACATCGTTGGACATCGTGGGACACCGTTGGACATCGTTGGACATCGTTGGACACCGTTGGACACCGTTGGACAACGTGGGACATCGTGGGACAACGTGGGACAACGTGGGACAACGTGGGACAACGTGGGACACCGTTGGACACCGTGGGACACCGTTGGACACCGTTGGACACCGTTGGACATCGTTGGACATCGTTGGACATCGTGGGACACCGTTGGACATCGTTGGACATCGTTGGACACCGTGGGACAACGTGGGACAACGTGGGACAACGTGGGACAACGTGGGACAACGTGGGACAACGTGGGACTACGTGGGACAACGTGGGACAACGTGGGACAACGTGGGACAACGTGGGACAACGTGGGACAACGTGGGACAACGTGGGACACCGTTGGACATCGCTGGACACCGTTGGACATCGTTGGACACCGTGGGACAACGTGGGACAACGTGGGACAACGTGGGACAACGTGGGACATCGTGGGACAACGTGGGACAACGTGGGACAACGTGGGACAACGTGGGACAACGTGGGACAACGTGGGACAACGTGGGACAACGTGGGACAACGTGGGACAACGTGGGACAACGTGGGACAACGTTGGACATCGTTGGACACCGTTGGACACCGTGGGACAACGTGGGACAACGTGGGACAACGTGGGACAACGTGGGACAACGTGGGACAACGTGGGACAACGTGGGACAACGTGGGACAACGTGGGACACCGTTGGACATCGTTGGACACCGTGGGACAACGTGGGACAACGTGGGACAACGTGGGACAACGTTGGACATCGTTGGACACCGTTGGACACCGTGGGACAACGTGGGACAACGTGGGACAACGTGGGACAACGTGGGACAACGTGGGACAACGTGGGACAACGTGGGACACCGTTGGACACCGTTGGACACCGTTGGACATCGTTGGACACCGTGGGACAACGTGGGACAACGTGGGAAACCATGGAACAACGTGGGACAACGTGGGACACCGTTGGACATCGTTGGACAACGTGGGACAACGTGGGACAACGTGGGACAACGTGGGACAACGTGGGAAACCATGGAACAACGTGGGACAACGTGGGACACCGTTGGACATCGTTGGACAACGTGGGACAACGTGGGACAACGTGGGACAACGTGGGACAACGTGGGACAACGTGGGACACCGTTGGACACCGTGGGACACCGTTGGACACCGTTGGACATCGTTGGACACCGTGGGACAACGTGGGACAACGTGGGACAACGTGGGACAACGTGGGACAACGTGGGACAACGTGGGACAACGTGGGACAACGTGGGACAACGTGGGACAACGTGGGACAACGTGGGACAACGTGGGACAACGTGGGACAACGTGGGACACAGTTGGACATCGTTGGACACCGTGGGACACCGTGGGACAACGTGGGACAACGTGGGACAACGTGGGACAACGTGGGACAACGTGGGACAACGTGGGACAACGTGGGACAACGTGGGACAACGTGGCACAACGTGGGACATCGTGGGACAACGTGGGACAACGTGGGACAACGTGGGACAACGTGGGACAACGTGGGACACAGTTGGACATCGTTGGACACCGTGGGACACCGTGGGACAACGTGGGACAACGTGGGACAACGTGGGACAACGTGGGACAACGTGGGAAACCATGGAACAACGTGGGACAACGTGGGACACCGTTGGACATCGTTGGACAACGTGGGACAACGTGGGACAACGTGGGACAACGTGGGACAACGTGGGACAACGTGGGACACCGTTGGACACCGTGGGACACCGTTGGACACCGTTGGACATCGTTGGACACCGTGGGACAACGTGGGACAACGTGGGACAACGTGGGACAACGTGGGACAACGTGGGACAACGTGGGACAACGTGGGACAACGTGGGACAACGTGGGACAACGTGGGACAACGTGGGACAACGTGGGACAACGTGGGACACCGTTGGACATCGTTGGACACCGTGGGACAACGTGGGACAACGTGGGACAACGTGGGACAACGTGGGACAACGTGGGACAACGTGGGACACCGTTGGACATCGTTGGACATCGTTGGACATCGTGGGACACCGTTGGACATCGTTGGACATCGTTGGACACCGTTGGACACCGTTGGACAACGTGGGACATCGTGGGACAACGTGGGACAACGTGGGACAACGTGGGACAACGTGGGACACCGTTGGACACCGTGGGACACCGTTGGACACCGTTGGACACCGTTGGACATCGTTGGACATCGTTGGACATCGTGGGACACCGTTCGACATCGTTGGACATCGTTGGACACCGTTGGACATCGTTGGACACCGTTGGACATCGTTGGACATCGTTGGACATCGTGGGACACCGTTGGACATCGTTGGACATCGTTGGACACCGTTGGACATCGTTGGACATCGTTGGACATCGTTGGACACCGTTGGACACCGTTGGACACCGTTGGACATCGTTGGACACCGTGGGACAACGTGGGACAACGTGGGACAACGTGGGACAACGTGGGACAACGTGGGACAACGTGGGACAACGTGGGACAACGTGGGACAACGTGGGACAACGTGGGACAACGTGGGACAACGTGGGACAACGTGGGACACCGTTGGACACCGTTGGACACCGTTGGACATCGTTGGACACCGTGGGACAACGTGGGACAACGTGGGAAACCATGGAACAACGTGGGACAACGTGGGACACCGTTGGACATCGTTGGACAACGTGGGACAACGTGGGACAACGTGGGACAACGTGGGACAACGTGGGAAACCATGGAACAACGTGGGACAACGTGGGACACCGTTGGACATCGTTGGACAACGTGGGACAACGTGGGACAACGTGGGACAACGTGGGACAACGTGGGACAACGTGGGACACCGTTGGACACCGTGGGACACCGTTGGACACCGTTGGACATCGTTGGACACCGTGGGACAACGTGGGACAACGTGGGACAACGTGGGACAACGTGGGACAACGTGGGACAACGTGGGACAACGTGGGACAACGTGGGACAACGTGGGACAACGTGGGACAACGTGGGACAACGTGGGACAACGTGGGACAACGTGGGACAACGTGGGACACAGTTGGACATCGTTGGACACCGTGGGACACCGTGGGACAACGTGGGACAACGTGGGACAACGTGGGACAACGTGGGACAACGTGGGACAACGTGGGACAACGTGGGACAACGTGGGACAACGTGGCACAACGTGGGACATCGTGGGACAACGTGGGACAACGTGGGACAACGTGGGACAACGTGGGACAACGTGGGACACAGTTGGACATCGTTGGACACCGTGGGACACCGTGGGACAACGTGGGACAACGTGGGACAACGTGGGACAACGTGGGACAACGTGGGAAACCATGGAACAACGTGGGACAACGTGGGACACCGTTGGACATCGTTGGACAACGTGGGACAACGTGGGACAACGTGGGACAACGTGGGACAACGTGGGACAACGTGGGACACCGTTGGACACCGTGGGACACCGTTGGACACCGTTGGACATCGTTGGACACCGTGGGACAACGTGGGACAACGTGGGACAACGTGGGACAACGTGGGACAACGTGGGACAACGTGGGACAACGTGGGACAACGTGGGACAACGTGGGACAACGTGGGACAACGTGGGACAACGTGGGACAACGTGGGACACCGTTGGACAACGTGGGACACCGTTGGACATCGTTGGACACCGTGGGACAACGTGGGACAACGTGGGACAACGTGGGACAACGTGGGACAACGTGGGACAACGTGGGACACCGTTGGACATCGTTGGACATCGTTGGACATCGTGGGACACCGTTGGACATCGTTGGACATCGTTGGACACCGTTGGACACCGTTGGACAACGTGGGACATCGTGGGACAACGTGGGACAACGTGGGACAACGTGGGACAACGTGGGACACCGTTGGACACCGTGGGACACCGTTGGACACCGTTGGACACCGTTGGACATCGTTGGACATCGTTGGACATCGTGGGACACCGTTCGACATCGTTGGACATCGTTGGACACCGTTGGACATCGTTGGACACCGTTGGACATCGTTGGACATCGTTGGACATCGTGGGACACCGTTGGACATCGTTGGACATCGTTGGACACCGTTGGACACCGTGGGACAACGTGGGACAACGTGGGACAACGTGGGACAACGTGGGACAACGTGGGACAACGTGGGACATCGTGGGACAACGTGGGACAACGTGGGACAACGTGGGACAACGTGGGACAACGTGGGACACCGTTGGACACCGTGGGACACCGTTGGACACCGTTGGACATCGTTGGACACCGTGGGACAACGTGGGACAACGTGGGACAACGTGGGACAACGTGGGACAACATGGGACAACGTGGGACAACGTGGGACATCGTGGGACAACTTGGGACAACGTGGGACAACGTGGGACAACGTGGGACAACGTGGGACACCGTTGGACATCGTTGGACACCGTGGGACAACGTGGGACAACGTGGGACAACGTGGGACAACGTGGGACAACGTGGGACATCGTGGGACAACGTGGGACAACGTGGGACAACGTGGGACAACGTGGGACAACGTGGGACATCGTTGGACACCGTTGGACACCGTGGGACAACGTGGGACAACGTGGGACCACGTGGGACAACGTGGGACAACGTGGGACAACGTGGGACAACGTGGGACATCGTGGGACAACGTGGGACAACGTGGGACAACGTGGGACAACGTGGGACAACGTGGGACACCGTGGGACACCGTTGGACACCGTGGGACAACGTGGGACAACGTGGGACAACGTGGGACAACGTGGGACAACGTGGGACATCGTTGGACACCGTTGGACACCGTGGGACAACGTGGGACAACGTGGGAAAACGTGGGACAACGTGGGACACCGTTGGACATCGCTGGACACCGTTGGACATCGTTGGACACCGTGGGACAACGTGGGACAACGTGGGACAACGTGGGACAACGTGGGACAACGTGGGACAACGTGGGACAACGTGGGACAACGTGGGAAAACGTGGGACAACGTGGGACACCGTTGGACATCGCTGGACACCGTTGGACATCGTTGGACACCGTGGGACAACGTGGGACAACGGGGGACACCGTGGGACAACGTGGGACAACGTGGGACAACGTGGGACAACGTGGGACACCGTTGGACATCGTTGGACATCGTTGGACACCGTGGGACAACGTGGGACAACGTGGGAAAACGTGGGACAACGTGGGACACCGTTGGACATCGCTGGACACCGTTGGACATCGTTGGACACCGTGGGACAACGTGGGACAACGTGGGACAACGTGGGACAACGTGGGACAACGTGGGACAACGTGGGACAACGTGGGACAACGTGGGACAACGTGGGACAACGTGGGACAACGTGGGACATCGTGGGACAACGTGGGACAACGTGGGAAAACGTGGGACAACGTGGGACACCGTTGGACATCGTTGGACATCGTTGGACACCGTGGGACAACGTGGGACAACGTGGGAAACCATGGAACAACGTGGGACAACGTGGGACACCGTTGGACATCGTTGGACAACGTGGGACAACGTGGGACAACGTGGGACACCGTTGGACACCGTGGGACACCGTTGGACACCGTTGGACATCGTTGGACACCGTGGGACAACGTGGGACAACGTGGGACAACGTGGGACAACGTGGGACAACGTGGGACAACGTGGGACAACGTGGGACAACGTGGGACAACGTGGGACAACGTGGGACATCGTGGGACAACGTGGGACAACGTGGGACAACGTGGGACACCGTTGGACACCGTTGGACACCGTTGGACACCGTTGGACATCGTTGGACACCGTGGGACAACGTGGGACAACGTGGGACAACGTGGGAAACCATGGAACAACGTGGGACAACGTGGGACACCGTTGGACATCGTTGGACATCGTTGGACACCGTGGGACAACGTGGGACAACGTGGGAAACCATGGAACAACGTGGGACAACGTGGGACACCGTTGGACATCGTTGGACAACGTGGGACAACGTGGGACAACGTGGGACAACGTGGGACAACGTGGGACAACGTGGGACAACGTGGGACACCGTTGGACACCGTGGGACACCGTTGGACACCGTTGGACATCGTTGGACACCGTGGGACAACGTGGGACAACGTGGGACAACGTGGGACAACGTGGGACAACGTGGGACAACGTGGGACAACGTGGGACAACGTGGGACAACGTGGGACAACGTGGGACATCGTGGGACAACGTGGGACAACGTGGGACAACGTGGGACAACGTGGGACACCGTTGGACAACGTGGGACACCGTTGGACATCGTTGGACACCGTGGGACAACGTGGGACAACGTGGGACCACGTGGGACAACGTGGGACAACGTGGGACAACGTGGGACAACGTGGGACAACGTGGGACAACGTGGGACACCGTTGGACATCGTTGGACAACGTGGGACAACGTGGGACAACGTGGGACAACGTGGGACAACGTGGGACAAGGTGGGACAACGTGGGACACCGTTGGACATCGTTGGACATCGTTGGACATCGTTGGACACCGTGGGACAACGTGGGACAACGTGGGACAACGTGGGACAACGTGGGACAACGTGGGACAACGTGGGACAACGTGGGACAACGTGGGAAAACGTGGGACAACGTGGGACACCGTTGGACATCGCTGGACACCGTTGGACATCGTTGGACACCGTGGGACAACGTGGGACAACGTGGGACACCGTGGGACAACGTGGGACAACGTGGGACAACGTGGGACAACGTGGGACACCGTTGGACATCGTTGGACATCGTTGGACACCGTGGGACAACGTGGGACAACGTGGGAAAACGTGGGACAACGTGGGACACCGTTGGACATCGCTGGACACCGTTGGACATCGTTGGACACCGTGGGACAACGTGGGACAACGTGGGACAACGTGGGACAACGTGGGACAACGTGGGACAACGTGGGACAACGTGGGACAACGTGGGACAACGTGGGACATCGTGGGACAACGTGGGACAACGTGGGACAACGTGGGACAACGTGGGACAACGTGGGACAACGTGGGACAACGTGGGACATCGTGGGACAACGTGGGACAACGTGGGACAACGTGGGACAACGTGGGACATCGTGGGACAACGTGGGACAACGTGGGACAACGTGGGACACCGTTGGACACCGTTGGACACCGTTGGACACCGTTGGACATCGTTGGACACCGTGGGACAACGTGGGACAACGTGGGAAACCATGGAACAACGTGGGACAACGTGGGACACCGTTGGACATCGTTGGACATCGTTGGACACCGTGGGACAACGTGGGACAACGTGGGAAAACGTGGGACAACGTGGGACACCGTTGGACATCGCTGGACACCGTTGGACATCGTTGGACACCGTGGGACAACGTGGGACAACGTGGGACAACGTGGGACAACGTGGGACAACGTGGGACAACGTGGGACAACGTGGGACAACGTGGGACAACGTGGGACATCGTGGGACAACGTGGGACAACGTGGGACAACGTGGGACAACGTGGGACAACGTGGGACACCGTTGGACATCGTTGGACACCGTGGGACAACGTGGGACAACGTGGGACAACGTGGGACACCGTTGGACACCGTTGGACACCGTTGGACACCGTTGGACACCGTTGGACATCGTTGGACACCGTGGGACAACGTGGGACAACGTGGGACAACATGGGACAACGTGGGACAACGTGGGACATCGTGGGACAACTTGGGACAACGTGGGACAACGTGGGACAACGTGGGACAACGTGGGACACCGTTGGACATCGTTGGACACCGTGGGACAACGTGGGACAACGTGGGACAACGTGGGACAACGTGGGACAACGTGGGACATCGTGGGACAACGTGGGACAACGTGGGACAACGTGGGACAACGTGGGACAACGTGGGACATCGTTGGACACCGTTGGACACCGTGGGACAACGTGGGACAACGTGGGACCACGTGGGACAACGTGGGACAACGTGGGACAACGTGGGACAACGTGGGACATCGTGGGACAACGTGGGACAACGTGGGACAACGTGGGACAACGTGGGACAACGTGGGACACCGTTGGACACCGTTGGACACCGTGGGACAACGTGGGACAACGTGGGACAACGTGGGACAACGTGGGACAACGTGGGACATCGTTGGACACCGTTGGACACCGTGGGACAACGTGGGACAACGTGGGAAAACGTGGGACAACGTGGGACACCGTTGGACATCGCTGGACACCGTTGGACATCGTTGGACACCGTGGGACAACGTGGGACAACGTGGGACAACGTGGGACAACGTGGGACAACGTGGGACAACGTGGGACAACGTGGGACAACGTGGGAAAACGTGGGACAACGTGGGACACCGTTGGACATCGCTGGACACCGTTGGACATCGTTGGACACCGTGGGACAACGTGGGACAACGGGGGACACCGTGGGACAACGTGGGACAACGTGGGACAACGTGGGACAACGTGGGACACCGTTGGACATCGTTGGACATCGTTGGACACCGTGGGACAACGTGGGACAACGTGGGAAAACGTGGGACAACGTGGGACACCGTTGGACATCGCTGGACACCGTTGGACATCGTTGGACACCGTGGGACAACGTGGGACAACGTGGGACAACGTGGGACAACGTGGGACAACGTGGGACAACGTGGGACAACGTGGGACAACGTGGGACAACGTGGGACATCGTGGGACAACGTGGGACAACGTGGGAAAACGTGGGACAACGTGGGACACCGTTGGACATCGTTGGACATCGTTGGACACCGTGGGACAACGTGGGACAACGTGGGAAACCATGGAACAACGTGGGACAACGTGGGACACCGTTGGACATCGTTGGACAACGTGGGACAACGTGGGACAACGTGGGACACCGTTGGACACCGTTGGACACCGTTGGACACCGTTGGACATCGTTGGACACCGTGGGACAACGTGGGACAACGTGGGACAACGTGGGAAACCATGGAACAACGTGGGACAACGTGGGACACCGTTGGACATCGTTGGACATCGTTGGACACCGTGGGACAACGTGGGACAACGTGGGAAACCATGGAACAACGTGGGACAACGTGGGACACCGTTGGACATCGTTGGACAACGTGGGACAACGTGGGACAACGTGGGACAACGTGGGACAACGTGGGACAACGTGGGACAACGTGGGACAACGTGGGACACCGTTGGACACCGTGGGACACCGTTGGACACCGTTGGACATCGTGGGACACCGTGGGACAACGTGGGACAACGTGGGACAACGTGGGACAACGTGGGACAACGTGGGACAACGTGGGACAACGTGGGACAACGTGGGACAACGTGGGACAACGTGGGACAACGTGGGACATCGTGGGACAACGTGGGACAACGTGGAACAACGTGGGACAACGTGGGACACCGTTGGACAACGTGGGACACCGTTGGACATCGTTGGACACCGTGGGACAACGTGGGACAACGTGGGACCACGTGGGACAACGTGGGACAACGTGGGACAACGTGGGACAACGTGGGACAACGTGGGACAACGTGGGACAACGTGGGACATCGTGGGACAACGTGGGACAACGTGGGACACCGTTGGGCATCGTTGGACACCGTGGGACACCGTGGGACAACGTGGGACAACGTGGGACAACGTGGGACAACGTGGGACAACGTGGGAAACCATGGAACAACGTGGGACAACGTGGGACACCGTTGGACATCGTTGGACAACGTGGGACAACGTGGGACAACGTGGGACAACGTGGGACAACGTGGGACAAGGTGGGACAACGTGGGACACCGTTGGACATCGTTGGACATCGTTGGACATCGTTGGACACCTTGGGACAACGTGGGACAACGTGGGACAACGTGGGACAACGTGGGACAACGTGGGACAACGTGGGACAACGTGGGACAACGTGGGAAAACGTGGGACAACGTGGGACACCGTTGGACATCGCTGGACACCGTTGGACATCGTTGGACACCGTGGGACAACGTGGGACAACGTGGGACACCGTGGGACAACGTGGGACAACGTGGGACAACGTGGGACAACGTGGGACACCGTTGGACATCGTTGGACATCGTTGGACACCGTGGGACAACGTGGGACAACGTGGGAAAACGTGGGACAACGTGGGACACCGTTGGACATCGCTGGACACCGTTGGACATCGTTGGACACCGTGGGACAACGTGGGACAACGTGGGACAACGTGGGACAACGTGGGACAACGTGGGACAACGTGGGACAACGTGGGACAACGTGGGACAACGTGGGACATCGTGGGACAACGTGGGACAACGTGGGACAACGTGGGACAACGTGGGACAACGTGGGACAACGTGGGACAACGTGGGACATCGTGGACAACGTGGGACAACGTGGGACAACGTGGGACAACGTGGGACATCGTGGGACAACGTGGGACAACGTGGGACAACGTGGGACACCGTTGGACACCGTTGGACACCGTTGGACACCGTTGGACATCGTTGGACACCGTGGGACAACGTGGGACAACGTGGGACAACGTGGGAAACCATGGAACAACGTGGGACAACGTGGGACACCGTTGGACATCGTTGGACATCGTTGGACACCGTGGGACAACGTGGGACAACGTGGGAAAACGTGGGACAACGTGGGACACCGTTGGACATCGCTGGACACCGTTGGACATCGTTGGACACCGTGGGACAACGTGGGACAACGTGGGACAACGTGGGACAACGTGGGACAACGTGGGACAACGTGGGACAACGTGGGACAACGTGGGACAACGTGGGACATCGTGGGACAACGTGGGACAACGTGGGACAACGTGGGACAACGTGGGACATCGTTGGACACCGTTGGACACCGTGGGACAACGTGGGACAACGTGGGACAACGTGGGACAACGTGGGACAACGTGGGACAACGTGGGACAACGTGGGACAACGTGGGACAACGTGGGACAACGTGGGACAACGTGGGACAACGTGGGACAACGTGGGACAACGTGGGACATCGTGGGACAACGTGGGACAACGTGGGACAACGTGGGACAACGTGGGACAACGTGGGACACCGTTGGACATCGTTGGACACCGTGGGACAACGTGGGACAACGTGGGACAACGTGGGACACCGTTGGACACCGTTGGACACCGTTGGACACCGTTGGACACCGTTGGACATCGTTGGACACCGTGGGACAACGTGGGACAACGTGGGACAACGTGGGAAACCATGGAACAACGTGTGACAACGTGGGACAACGTGGGACAACGTGGGACAACGTGGGACATCGTTGGACAACGTGGGACAACGTGGGACAACGTGGGACAACGTGGGACACCGTTGGACACCGTGGGACACCGTTGGACACCGTTGGACATCGTTGGACACCGTGGGACAACGTGGGACAACGTGGGACAACGTGGGACAACGTGGGACAACGTGGGACAACGTGGGACAACGTGGGACAACGTGGGACAACGTGGGACAACGTGGGACAACGTGGGACAACGTGGGACACCGTTGGACATCGTTGGACACCGTGGGACAACGTGGGACAACGTGGGACAACGTGGGACACCGTTGGACAACGTGGGACAACGTGAGACACCGTTGGACACCGTTGGACATCGTTGGACACCGTGGGACAACGTGGGACAACGTGGGACAACGTGGGACAACGTGGGACAACGTGGGACAACGTGGGACAACGTCGGACAACGTGGGACAACGTGGGACAACGTGGGACAACGTGGGACATCGTGGGACAACGTGGGACAACGTGGGACAACGTGGGACAACGTGGGACATCGTGGGACAACGTGGGACAACGTGGGACAACGTGGGACACCGTTGGACACCGTTGGACACCGTTGGACACCGTTGGACATCGTTGGACACCGTGGGACAACGTGGGACAACGTAGGACAACGTGGGAAACCATGGAACAACGTGGGACAACGTGGGACACCGTTGGACATCGTTGGACATCGTTGGACACCGTGGGACAACGTGGGACAACGTGGGACAACGTGGGACAACGTGGGACAACGTGGGACAACGTGGGACAACGTGGGACAACGTGGGACAACGTGGGACATCGTGGGACAACGTGGGACAACGTGGGACAACGTGGGACAACGTGGGACATCGTTGGACACCGTTGGACACCGTGGGACAACGTGGGACAACGTGGGACAACGTGGGACAACGTGGGACAACGTGGGACAACGTGGGACAACGTGGGACAACGTGGGACAACGTGGGACAACGTGGGACAACGTGGGACAACGTGGGACAACGTGGGACATCGTGGGACAACGTGGGACAACGTGGGACAACGTGGGACAACGTGGGACAACGTGGGACAACGTGGGACAACGTGGGACACCGTTGGACACCGTTGGACACCGTTGGACACCGTTGGACACCGTTGGACATCGTTGGACATCGTTGGACACCGTTGGACACCGTTGGACACCGTTGGACATCGTTGGACACCGTGGGACAACGTGGGACAACGTGGGACAACGTGGGACAACGTGGGACAACGTGGGACAACGTGGGACATCGTGGGACAACGTGGGACAACGTGGGACAACGTGGGACAACGTGGGACAACGTGGGACACCGTTGGACACCGTGGGACACCGTTGGACACCGTTGGACATCGTTGGACACCGTGGGACAACGTGGGACAACGTGGGACAACGTGGGACAACGTGGGACATCGTTGGACACCGTTGGACAACGTGGGACATCGTGGGACAACTTGGGACAACGTGGGACAACGTGGGACAACGTGGGACAACGTGGGACACCGTTGGACATCGTTGGACACCGTGGGACAACGTGGGACAACGTGGGACAACGTGGGACAACGTGGGACAACGTGGGACATCGTGGGACAACGTGGGACAACGTGGGACAACGTGGGACAACGTGGGACAACGTGGGACATCGTTGGACACCGTTGGACACCGTGGGACAACGTGGGACAACGTGGGACCACGTGGGACAACGTGGGACAACGTGGGACAACGTGGGACAACGTGGGACATCGTGGGACAACGTGGGACAACGTGGGACAACGTGGGACACCGTTGGACACCGTTGGACACCGTGGAACAACGTGGGACATCGTTGGACATCGTTGGACACCGTGGGACAACGTGGGACAACGTGGGACAACGTGGGACACCGTTGGACATCGCTGGACACCGTTGGACATCGTTGGACACCGTGGGACAACGTGGGACAACGTGGGACAACGTGGGACAACGTGGGACAACGTGGGACAACGTGGGACAACGTGGGACAACGTGGGACAACGTGGGACATCGTGGGACAACGTGGGACAACGTGGGACAACGTGGGACAACGTGGGAAAACGTGGGACAACGTGGGACACCGTTGGACATCGCTGGACACCGTTGGACATCGTTGGACACCGTGGGACAACGTGGGACAACGTGGGACACCGTGGGACAACGTGGGACAACGTGGGACAACGTGGGACAAGGTGGGACACCGTTGGACATCGTTGGACATCGTTGGACACCGTGGGACAACGTGGGACAACGTGGGAAAACGTGGGACAACGTGGGACACCGTTGGACATCGCTGGACACCGTTGGACATCGTTGGACACCGTGGGACAACGTGGGACAACGTGGGACAACGTGGGACAACGTGGGACAACGTGGGACAACGTGGGACAACGTGGGACAACGTGGGAAAACGTGGGACAACGTGGGACACCGTTGGACATCGCTGGACACCGTTGGACATCGTTGGACACCGTGGGACAACGTGGGACAACGTGGGACACCGTGGGACAACGTGGGACAACGTGGGACAACGTGGGACAACGTGGGACACCGTTGGACATCGTTGGACATCGTTGGACACCGTGGGACAACGTGGGACAACGTGGGAAAACGTGGGACAACGTGGGACACCGTTGGACATCGCTGGACACCGTTGGACATCGTTGGACACCGTGGGACAACGTGGGACAACGTGGGACAACGTGGGACAACGTGGGACAACGTGGGACAACGTGGGACAACGTGGGACAAAGTGGGACAACGTGGGACATCGTGGGACAACGTGGGACAACGTGGGACAACGTGGGACAACGTGGGACAACGTGGGACAACGTGGGACAACGTGGGACATCGTGGGACAACGTGGGACAACGTGGGACAACGTGGGACAACGTGGGACATCGTGGGACAACGTGGGACAACGTGGGACAACGTGGGACACCGTTGGACACCGTTGGACACCGTTGGACACCGTTGGACATCGTTGGACACCGTGGGACAACGTGGGACAACGTGGGACAACGTGGGAAACCATGGAACAACGTGGGACAACGTGGGACACCGTTGGACATCGTTGGACATCGTTGGACACCGTGGGACAACGTGGGACAACGTGGGAAAACGTGGGACAACGTGGGACACCGTTGGACATCGCTGGACACCGTTGGACATCGTTGGACACCGTGGGACAACGTGGGACAACGTGGGACAACGTGGGACAACGTGGGACAACGTGGGACAACGTGGGACAACGTGGGACAACGTGGGACAACGTGGGACATCGTGGGACAACGTGGGACAACGTGGGACAACGTGGGACAACGTGGGACATCGTTGGACACCGTTGGACACCGTGGGACAACGTGGGACAACGTGGGACAACGTGGGACAACGTGGGACAACGTGGGACAACGTGGGACAACGTGGGACAACGTGGGACAACGTGGGACAACGTGGGACAACGTGGGACAACGTGGGACAACGTGGGACAACGTGGGACAACGTGGGACATCGTGGGACAACGTGGGACAACGTGGGACAACGTGGGACAACGTGGGACAACGTGGGACACCGTTGGACATCGTTGGACACCGTGGGACAACGTGGGACAACGTGGGACAACGT
The DNA here is from genome assembly GCF_910591885.1 of Bombus terrestris. Classification (NCBI taxonomy): domain Eukaryota; kingdom Metazoa; phylum Arthropoda; class Insecta; order Hymenoptera; family Apidae; genus Bombus; species Bombus terrestris. Next base: position 83,912 of record NW_025963599.1, read on the forward strand.
GGGACACCGTTGGACACCGTTGGACACCGTTGGACACCGTTGGACACCGTTGGACATCGTTGGACACCGTGGGACAACGTGGGACAACGTGGGACAACGTGGGAAACCATGGAACAACGTGTGACAACGTGGGACAACGTGGGACAACGTGGGACAACGTGGGACATCGTTGGACAACGTGGGACAACGTGGGACAACGTGGGACAACGTGGGACACCGTTGGACACCGTGGGACACCGTTGGACACCGTTGGACATCGTTGGACACCGTGGGACAACGTGGGACAACGTGGGACAACGTGGGACAACGTGGGACAACGTGGGACAACGTGGGACAACGTGGGACAACGTGGGACAACGTGGGACAACGTGGGACAACGTGGGACACCGTTGGACATCGTTGGACACCGTGGGACAACGTGGGACAACGTGGGACAACGTGGGACACCGTTGGACAACGTGGGACAACGTGGGACACCGTTGGACACCGTTGGACATCGTTGGACACCGTGGGACAACGTGGGACAACGTGGGACAACGTGGGACAACGTGGGACAACGTGGGACAACGTGGGACAACGTCGGACAACGTGGGACAACGTGGGACAACGTGGGACAACGTGGGACATCGTGGGACAACGTGGGACAACGTGGGACAACGTGGGACAACGTGGGACATCGTGGGACAACGTGGGACAACGTGGGACAACGTGGGACACCGTTGGACACCGTTGGACACCGTTGGACACCGTTGGACATCGTTGGACACCGTGGGACAACGTGGGACAACGTAGGACAACGTGGGAAACCATGGAACAACGTGGGACAACGTGGGACACCGTTGGACATCGTTGGACATCGTTGGACACCGTGGGACAACGTGGGACAACGTGGGAAAACGTGGGGCAACGTGGGACACCGTTGGACATCGCTGGACACCGTTGGACATCGTTGGACACCGTGGGACAACGTGGGACAACGTGGGACAACGTGGGACAACGTGGGACAACGTGGGACAACGTGGGACAACGTGGGACAACGTGGGACAACGTGGGACATCGTGGGACAACGTGGGACAACGTGGGACAACGTGGGACAACGTGGGACAACGTGGGACACCGTTGGACACCGTGGGACACCGTTGGACACCGTTGGACATCGTTGGACACCGTGGGACAACGTGGGACAACGTGGGACAACGTGGGACAACGTGGGACAACATGGGACAACGTGGGACAACGTGGGACATCGTGGGACAACTTGGGACAACGTGGGACAACGTGGAACAACGTGGGACAACGTGGGACACCGTTGGACATCGTTGGACACCGTGGGACAACGTGGGACAACGTGGGACAACGTGGGACAACGTGGGACAACGTGGGACATCGTGGGACAACGTGGGACAACGTGGGACAACGTGGGACAACGTGGGACAACGTGGGACAACGTTGGACACCGTTGGACACCGTGGGACAACGTGGGACAACGTGGGACCACGTGGGACAACGTGGGACAACGTGGGACAACGTGGGACAACGTGGGACATCGTGGGACAACGTGGGACAACGTGGGACAACGTGGGACAACGTGGGACAACGTGGGACACCGTTGGACACCGTTGGACACCGTGGAACAACGTGGGACAACGTGGGACAACGTGGGACAACGTGGGACAACGTGGGACATCGTTGGACACCGTTGGACACCGTGGGACAACGTGGGACAACGTGGGAAAACGTGGGACAACGTGGGACACCGTTGGACATCGCTGGACACCGTTGGACATCGTTGGACACCGTGGGACAACGTGGGACAACGTGGGACAACGTGGGACAACGTGGGACAACGTGGGACAACGTGGGACAACGTGGGACAACGTGGGAAAACGTGGGACAACGTGGGACACCGTTGGACATCGCTGGACACCGTTGGACATCGTTGGACACCGTGGGACAACGTGGGACAACGTGGGACACCGTGGGACAACGTGGGACAACGTGGGAAAACGTGGAACAACGTGGGACACCGTTGGACATCGCTGGACACCGTTGGACATCGTTGGACACCGTGGGACAACGTGGGACAACGTGGGACAACGTGGGACAACGTGGGACAACGTGGGACAACGTGGGACAACGTGGGACAACGTGGGACAACGTGGGACATCGTTGGACACCGTTGGACACCGTGGGACAACGTGGGACAACGTGGGACAACGTGGGACAACGTGGGACAACGTGGGACAACGTGGGACAACGTGGGACAACGTGGGACAACGTGGGACAACGTGGGACAACGTGGGACAACGTGGGACAACGTGGGACATCGTGGGACAACGTGGGACAACGTGGGACAACGTGGGACAACGTGGGACAACGTGGGACAACGTGGGACAACGTGGGACACCGTGGGACAACGTGGGACAACGTGGGACAACGTGGGACAACGTGGGACAACGTGGGACACCGTTGGACACCGTGGGACACCGTTGGACACCGTTGGACATCGTTGGACACCGTGGGACAACGTGGGACAACGTGGGACAACGTGGGACAACGTGGGACAACATGGGACAACGTGGGACAACGTGGGACATCGTGGGACAACTTGGGACAACGTGGGACAACGTGGGACAACGTGGGACAACGTGGGACACCGTTGGACATCGTTGGACACCGTGGGACAACGTGGGACAACGTGGGACAACGTGGGACAACGTGGGACAACGTGGGACATCGTGGGACAACGTGGGACAACGTGGGACAACGTGGGACAACGTGGGACAACGTGGGACATCGTTGGACACCGTTGGACACCGTGGGACAACGTGGGACAACGTGGGACCACGTGGGACAACGTGGGACAACGTGGGACAACGTGGGACAACGTGGGACATCGTGGGACAACGTGGGACAACGTGGGACAACGTGGGACAACGTGGGACAACGTGGGACACCGTTGGACACCGTTGGACACCGTGGAACAACGTGGGACAACGTGGGACAACGTGGGACAACGTGGGACAACGTGGGACATCGTTGGACACCGTTGGACAACGTGGGACAACGTGGGACAACGTGGGAAAACGTGGGACAACGTGGGACACCGTTGGACATCGCTGGACACCGTTGGACATCGTTGGACACCGTGGGACAACGTGGGACAACGTGGGACAACGTGGGACAACGTGGGACAACGTGGGACAACGTGGGACAACGTGGGACAACGTGGGACAACGTGGGAAAACGTGGGACAACGTGGGACACCGTTGGACATCGCTGGACACCGTTGGACATCGTTGGACACCGTGGGACAACGTGGGACAACGTGGGACACCGTGGGACAACGTGGGACAACGTGGGACAACGTGGGACAACGTGGGACACCGTTGGACATCGTTGGACATCGTTGGACACCGTGGGACAACGTGGGACAACGTGGGAAAACGTGGGACAACGTGGGACACCGTTGGACATCGCTGGACACCGTTGGACATCGTTGGACACCGTGGGACAACGTGGGACAACGTGGGACAACGTGGGACAACGTGGGACAACGTGGGACAACGTGGGACAACGTGGGACAACGTGGGACAACGTGGGACATCGTGGGACAACGTGGGACAACGTGGGAAAACGTGGGACAACGTGGGACAACGTGGGACAACGTGGGACAACGTGGGACATCGTGGGACAACGTGGGACAACGTGGGACAACGTGGGACAACGTGGGACATCGTGGGACAACGTGGGACAACGTGGGACAACGTGGGACACCGTTGGACACCGTTGGACACCGTTGGACACCGTTGGACATCGTTGGACACCGTGGGACAACGTGGGACAACGTGGGACAACGTGGGAAACCATGGAACAACGTGGGACAACGTGGGACACCGTTGGACATCGTTGGACATCGTTGGACACCGTGGGACAACGTGGGACAACGTGGGAAACCATGGAACAACGTGGGACAACGTGGGACACCGTTGGACATCGTTGGACAACGTGGGACAACGTGGGACAACGTGGGACAACGTGGGACAACGTGGGACAACGTGGGACAACGTGGACAACGTGGGACACCGTTGGACACCGTGGGACACCGTTGGACACCGTTGGACATCGTTGGACACCGTGGGACAACGTGGGACAACGTGGGACAACGTGGGACAACGTGGGACAACGTGGGACAACGTGGGACAACGTGGGACAACGTGGGACAACGTGGGACAACGTGGGACAACGTGGGACAACGTGGGACATCGTGGGACAACGTGGGACAACGTGGGACAACGTGGGACAACGTGGGACACCGTTGGACAACGTGGGACACCGTTGGACATCGTTGGACACCGTGGGACAACGTGGGACAACGTGGGACCACGTGGGACAACGTGGGACAACGTGGGACAACGTGGGACAACGTGGGACAACGTGGGACAACGTGGGACAACGTGGGACATCGTGGGACAACGTGGGACAACGTGGGACACCGTTGGACATCGTTGGACACCGTGGGACACCGTGGGACAACGTGGGACAACGTGGGACAACGTGGGACAACGTGGGACAACGTGGGAAACCATGGAACAACGTGGGACAACGTGGGAAAACGTGGGACAACGTGGGACACCGTTGGACATCGCTGGACACCGTTGGACATCGTTGGACACCGTGGGACAACGTGGGACAACGTGGGACAACGTGGGACAACGTGGGACAACGTGGGAAAACGTGGGACAACGTGGGACAACGTGGGACAACGTGGGACAACGTGGGACACCGTGGGACATCGTTGGACATCGTTGGACACCGTGGGACAACGTGGGACAACGTGGGAAAACGTGGGACAACGTGGGACACCGTTGGACATCGCTGGACACCGTTGGACATCGTTGGACACCGTGGGACAACGTGGGACAACGTGGGACAACGTGGGACAACGTGGGACAACGTGGGACAACGTGGGACAACGTGGGACAACGTGGGACAACGTGGGACATCGTGGGACAACGTGGGACAACGTGGGACAACGTGGGACAACGTGGGACAACGTGGGACAACGTGGGACAACGTGGGACATCGTGGGACAACGTGGGACAACGTGGGACAACGTGGGACAACGTGGGACATCGTGGGACAACGTGGGACAACGTGGGACAACGTGGGACACCGTTGGACACCGTTGGACACCGTTGGACACCGTTGGACATCGTGGGACACCGTGGGACAACGTGGGACAACGTGGGACAACGTGGGAAACCATGGAACAACGTGGGACAACGTGGGACACCGTTGGACATCGTTGGACATCGTTGGACACCGTGGGACAACGTGGGACAACGTGGGAAAACGTGGGACAACGTGGGACACCGTTGGACATCGCTGGACACCGTTGGACATCGTTGGACACCGTGGGACAACGTGGGACAACGTGGGACAACGTGGGACAACGTGGGACAACGTGGGACAACGTGGGACAACGTGGGACAACGTGGGACAACGTGGGACATCGTGGGACAACGTGGGACAACGTGGGACAACGTGGGACAACGTGGGACATCGTTGGACACCGTTGGACACCGTGGGACAACGTGGGACAACGTGGGACAACGTGGGACAACGTGGGACAACGTGGGACAACGTGGGACAACGTGGGACAACGTGGGACAACGTGGGACAACGTGGGACAACGTGGGACAACGTGGGACAACGTGGGACAACGTGGGACATCGTGGGACAACGTGGGACAACGTGGGACACCGTGGGACAACGTGGGACAACGTGGGACACCGTTGGACATCGTTGGACACCGTGGGACAACGTGGGACAACGTGGGACAACGTGGGACACCGTTGGACACCGTTGGACACCGTTGGACACCGTTGGACACCGTTGGACATCGTTGGACACCGTGGGACAACGTGGGACAACGTGGGACAACGTGGGAAACCATGGAACAACGTGGGACAACGTGGGACAACGTGGGACAACGTGGGACAACGTGGGACATCGTTGGACAACGTGGGACAACGTGGGACAACGTGGGACAACGTGGGACACCGTTGGACACCGTGGGACACCGTTGGACACCGTTGGACATCGTTGGACACCGTGGGACAACGTGGGACAACGTGGGACAACGTGGGACAACGTGGGACAACGTGGGACAACGTGGGACAACGTGGGACAACGTGGGACAACGTGGGACAACGTGGGACAACGTGGGACAACGTGGGACAACGTGGGACAACGTGGGACATCGTGGGACAACGTGGGACAACGTGGGACAACGTGGGACAACGTGGGACAACGTGGGACATCGTTGGACACCGTTGGACACCGTGGGACAACGTGGGACAACGTGGGACCACGTGGGACAACGTGGGACAACGTGGGACAACGTGGGACAACGTGGGACATCGTGGGACAACGTGGGACAACGTGGGACAACGTGGGACAACGTGGGACAACGTGGGACACCGTTGGACACCGTTGGACACCGTGGAACAACGTGGGACAACGTGGGACAACGTGGGACAACGTGGGACAACGTGGGACATCGTTGGACACCGTTGGACACCGTGGGACAACGTGGGACAACGTGGGAAAACGTGGGACAACGTGGGACACCGTTGGACATCGCTGGACACCGTTGGACATCGTTGGACACCGTGGGACAACGTGGGACAACGTGGGACAACGTGGGACAACGTGGGACAACGTGGGACAACGTGGGACAACGTGGGACAACGTGGGAAAACGTGGGACAACGTGGGACACCGTTGGACATCGCTGGACACCGTTGGACATCGTTGGACACCGTGGGACAACGTGGGACAACGTGGGACACCGTGGGACAACGTGGGACAACGTGGGACAACGTGGGACAACGTGGGACACCGTTGGACATCGTTGGACATCGTTGGACACCGTGGGACAACGTGGGACAACGTGGGAAAACGTGGGACAACGTGGGACACCGTTGGACATCGCTGGACACCGTTGGACATCGTTGGACACCGTGGGACAACGTGGGACAACGTGGGACAACGTGGGACAACGTGGGACAACGTGGGACAACGTGGGACAACGTGGGACAACGTGGGACAACGTGGGACAACGTGGGACATCGTGGGACAACGTGGGACAACGTGGGAAAACGTGGGACAACGTGGGACAACGTGGGACAACGTGGGACAACGTGGGACATCGTGGGACAACGTGGGACAACGTGGGACAACGTGGGACAACGTGGGACATCGTGGGACAACGTGGGACAACGTGGGACAACGTGGGACACCGTTGGACACCGTTGGACACCGTTGGACACCGTTGGACATCGTTGGACACCGTGGGACAACGTGGGACAACGTGGGACAACGTGGGACAACGTGGGACAACGTGGGAAACCATGGAACAACGTGGGACAACGTGGGACACCGTTGGACATCGTTGGACATCGTTGGACACCGTGGGACAACGTGGGACAACGTGGGAAACCATGGAACAACGTGGGACAACGTGGGACACCGTTGGACATCGTTGGACAACGTGGGACAACGTGGGACAACGTGGGACAACGTGGGACAACGTGGGACAACGTGGGACAACGTGGGACAACGTGGGACAACGTGGGACAACGTGGGACACCGTTGGACACCGTGGGACACCGTTGGACACCGTTGGACATCGTTGGACACCGTGGGACAACGTGGGACAACGTGGGACAACGTGGGACAACGTGGGACAACGTGGGACAACGTGGGACAACGTGGGACAACGTGGGACAACGTGGGACAACGTGGGACAACGTGGGACAACGTGGGACAACGTGGGACAACGTGGGACAACGTGGGACACCGTTGGACAACGTGGGACACCGTTGGACATCGTTGGACACCGTGGGACAACGTGGGACAACGTGGGACCACGTGGGACAACGTGGGACAACGTGGGACAACGTGGGACAACGTGGGACAACGTGGGACAACGTGGGACAACGTGGGACATCGTGGGACAACGTGGGACAACGTGGGACACCGTTGGACATCGTTGGACACCGTGGGACACCGTGGGACAACGTCGGACAACGTGGGACAACGTGGGACAACGTGGGACAACGTGGGACATCGTGGGACAACGTGGGACAACGTGGGACAACGTGGGACAACGTGGGACATCGTGGGACAACGTGGGACAACGTGGGACAACGTGGGACACCGTTGGACACCGTTGGACACCGTTGGACACCGTTGGACATCGTTGGACACCGTGGGACAACGTGGGACAACGTAGGACAACGTGGGAAACCATGGAACAACGTGGGACAACGTGGGACACCGTTGGACATCGTTGGACATCGTTGGACACCGTGGGACAACGTGGGACAACGTGGGAAAACGTGGGACAACGTGGGACACCGTTGGACATCGCTGGACACCGTTGGACATCGTTGGACACCGTGGGACAACGTGGGACAACGTGGGACAACGTGGGACAACGTGGGACAACGTGGGACAACGTGGGACAACGTGGGACAACGTGGGACAACGTGGGACAACGTGGGACAACGTGGGACAACGTGGGACAACGTGGGACAACGTGGGACATCGTTGGACACCGTTGGACACCGTGGGACAACGTGGGACAACGTGGGACAACGTGGGACAACGTGGGACAACGTGGGACAACGTGGGACAACGTGGGACAACGTGGGACAACGTGGGACAACGTGGGACAACGTGGGACAACGTGGGACATCGTGGGACAACGTGGGACAACGTGGGACAACGTGGGACAACGTGGGACAACGTGGGACAACGTGGGACAACGTGGGACACCGTTGGACACCGTTGGACACCGTTGGACACCGTTGGACACCGTTGGACATCGTTGGACATCGTTGGACACCGTTGGACACCGTTGGACACCGTTGGACATCGTTGGACACCGTGGGACAACGTGGGACAACGTGGGACAACGTGGGACAACGTGGGACAACGTGGGACAACGTGGGACAACGTGGGACATCGTGGGACAACGTGGGACAACGTGGGACAACGTGGGACAACGTGGGACAACGTGGGACACCGTTGGACACCGTGGGACACCGTTGGACACCGTTGGACATCGTTGGACACCGTGGGACAACGTGGGACAACGTGGGACAACGTGGGACAACGTGGGACAACATGGGACAACGTGGGACAACGTGGGACATCGTGGGACAACTTGGGACAACGTGGGACAACGTGGGACAACGTGGGACAACGTGGGACACCGTTGGACATCGTTGGACACCGTGGGACAACGTGGGACAACGTGGGACAACGTGGGACAACGTGGGACAACGTGGGACATCGTGGGACAACGTGGGACAACGTGGGACAACGTGGGACAACGTGGGACAACGTGGGACATCGTTGGACACCGTTGGACACCGTGGGACAACGTGGGACAACGTGGGACACCGTTGGACATCGCTGGACACCGTTGGACATCGTTGGACACCGTGGGACAACGTGGGACAAGGTGGGACAACGTGGGACAACGTGGGACAACGTGGGACAACGTGGGACAACGTGGGACAACGTGGGACAACGTGGGACATCGTGGGACAACGTGGGACAACGTGGGAAAACGTGGGACAACGTGGGACAACGTGGGACAACGTGGGACAACGTGGGACATCGTGGGACAACGTGGGACAACGTGGGACAACGTGGGACAACGTGGGACATCGTGGGACAACGTGGGACAACGTGGGACAACGTGGGACACCGTTGGACACCGTTGGACACCGTTGGACACCGTTGGACATCGTTGGACACCGTGGGACAACGTGGGACAACGTGGGACAACGTGGGAAACCATGGAACAACGTGGGACAACGTGGGACACCGTTGGACATCGTTGGACATCGTTGGACACCGTGGGACAACGTGGGACAACGTGGGAAACCATGGAACAACGTGGGACAACGTGGGACACCGTTGGACATCGTTGGACAACGTGGGACAACGTGGGACAACGTGGGACAACGTGGGACAACGTGGGACAACGTGGGACAACGTGGGACAACGTGGGACACCGTTGGACACCGTGGGACACCGTTGGACACCGTTGGACATCGTTGGACACCGTGGGACAACGTGGGACAACGTGGGACAACGTGGGACAACGTGGGACAACGTGGGACAACGTGGGACAACGTGGGACAACGTGGGACAACGTGGGACAACGTGGGACATCGTGGGACAACGTGGGACAACGTGGGACAACGTGGGACAACGTGGGACACCGTTGGACAACGTGGGACACCGTTGGACATCGTTGGACAACGTGGGAAACCATGGAACAACGTGGGACAACGTGGGACACCGTTGGACATCGTTGGACAACGTGGGACAACGTGGGACAACGTGGGACAACGTGGGACAACGTGGGACAAGGTGGGACAACGTGGGACACCGTTGGACATCGTTGGACATCGTTGGACATCGTTGGACACCGTGGGACAACGTGGGACAACGTGGGACAACGTGGGACAACGTGGGACAACGTGGGACAACGTGGGACAACGTGGGACAACGTGGGAAAACGTGGGACAACGTGGGACACCGTTGGACATCGCTGGACACCGTTGGACATCGTTGGACACCGTGGGACAACGTGGGACAACGTGGGACACCGTGGGACAACGTGGGACTACGTGGGACAACGTGGGACAACGTGGGACACCGTTGGACATCGTTGGACATCGTTGGACACCGTGGGACAACGTGGGACAACGCGGGAAAACGTGGGACAACGTGGGACACCGTTGGACATCGCTGGACACCGTTGGACATCGTTGGACACCGTGGGACAACGTGGGACAACGTGGGACAACGTGGGACAACGTGGGACAACGTGGGACAACGTGGGACAACGTGGGACAACGTGGGACAACGTGGGACATCGTGGGACAACGTGGGACAACGTGGGACAACGTGGGACAACGTGGGACAACGTGGGACAACGTGGGACAACGTGGGACACCGTGGGACAACGTGGGACAACGTGGGACAACGTGGGACAACGTGGGACATCGTGGGACAACGTGGGACAACGTGGGACAACGTGGGACACCGTTGGACACCGTTGGACACCGTTGGACACCGTTGGACATCGTTGGACACCGTGGGACAACGTGGGACAACGTGGGACAACGTGGGAAACCATGGAACAACGTGGGACAACGTGGGACACCGTTGGACATCGTTGGACATCGTTGGACACCGTGGGACAACGTGGGACAACGTGGGAAAACGTGGGACAACGTGGGACACCGTTGGACATCGCTGGACACCGTTGGACATCGTTGGACACCGTGGGACAACGTGGGACAACATGGGACAACGTGGGACAACGTGGGACAACGTGGGACAACGTGGGACAACGTGGGACAACGTGGGACAACGTGGGACATCGTGGGACAACGTGGGACAACGTGGGACAACGTGGGACAACGTGGGACATCGTTGGACACCGTTGGACACCGTGGGACAACGTGGGACAACGTGGGACAACGTGGGACAACGTGGGACAACGTGGGACAACGTGGGACAACGTGGGACAACGTGGGACAACGTGGGACAACGTGGGACAACGTGGGACAACGTGGGACAACGTGGGACAACGTGGGACATCGTGGGACAACGTGGGACAACGTGGGACAACGTGGGACAACGTGGGACAACGTGGGACACCGTTGGACATCGTTGGACACCGTGGGACAACGTGGGACAACGTGGGACAACGTGGGACACCGTTGGACACCGTTGGACACCGTTGGACACCGTTGGACAACGTGGGACAACGTGGGACAACGTGGGACAACGTGGGACAACGTGGGACAACGTGGGACACCGTTGGACATCGTTGGACACCGTGGGACAACGTGGGACAACGTGGGACAACGTGGGACACCGTTGGACACCGTTGGACACCGTTGGACACCGTTGGACATCGTTGGACACCGTGGGACAACGTGGGACAACGTGGGACAACGTGGGAAACCATGGAACAACGTGGGACAACGTGGGACACCGTTGGACATCGTTGGACAACGTGGGACAACGTGGGACAACGTGGGACAACGTGGGACAACGTGGGACAACGTGGGACAACGTGGGACAACGTGGGACACCGTTGGACACCGTGGGACACCGTTGGACACCGTTGGACATCGTTGGACACCGTGGGACAACGTGGGACAACGTGGGACAACGTGGGACAACGTGGGACAACGTGGGACAACGTGGGACAACGTGGGACAACGTGGAACAACGTGGGACAACGTGGGACATCGTGGGACAACGTGGGACAACGTGGGACAACGTGGGACAACGTGGGACACCGTTGGACAACGTGGGACACCGTTGGACATCGTTGGACACCGTGGGACAACGTGGGACACCGTTGGACATCGTTGGACACCGTGGGACACCGTGGGACAACGTGGGACAACGTGGGACAACGTGGGACAACGTGGGAAACCATGGAACAACGTGGGACAACGTGGGACACCGTTGGACATCGTTGGACAACGTGGGACAACGTGGGACAACGTGGGACAACGTGGGACAACGTGGGACAAGGTGGGACAACGTTGGACACCGTGGGACACCGTTGGACACCGTTGGACATCGTTGGACACCGTGGGACAACGTGGGACAACGTGGGACAACGTGGGACAACGTGGGACAACGTGGGACAACGTGGGACAACGTGGGACAACGTGGGACAACATGGGACAACGTGGGACAACGTGGGACAACGTGGGACACCGTTGGACAACGTGGGACACCGTTGGACACCGTTGGACACCGTGGGACAACGTGGGACAAAGTGGGACAACGTGGGACAACGTGGGACAACGTGGGACACCGTTGGACATCGTTGGACATCGTTGGACATCGTGGGACACCGTTGGACATCGTTGGACATCGTTGGACACCGTTGGACACCGTTGGACAACGTGGGACATCGTGGGACAACGTGGGACAACGTGGGACAACGTGGGACAACGTGGGACACCGTTGGACACCGTGGGACACCGTTGGACACCGTTGGACACCGTTGGACATCGTTGGACATCGTTGGACATCGTGGGACACCGTTGGACATCGTTGGACATCGTTGGACACCGTTGGACATCGTTGGACACCGTTGGACATCGTTGGACATCGTTGGACATCGTGGGACACCGTTGGACAACGTTGGACATCGTTGGACATCGTTGGACATCGTTGGACATCGTTGGACACCGTTGGACACCGTTGGACACCGTTGGACATCGTTGGACACCGTGGGACAACGTGGGACAACGTGGGACAACGTGGGACAACGTGGGACAACGTGGGACAACGTGGGACATCGTGGGACAACGTGGGACAACGTGGGACAACGTGGGACAACGTGGGACAACGTGGGACACCGTTGGACACCGTGGGACACCGTTGGACACCGTTGGACATCGTTGGACACCGTGGGACAACGTGGGACAACGTGGGACAACGTGGGACAACGTGGGACAACGTGGGACAACGTGGGACAACGTGGGACAACGTGGGACAACGTGGGACAACGTGGGACATCGTGGGACAATGTGGGACAACGTGGGACAACGTGGGACAACGTGGGACATCGTTGGACACCGTTGGACATCGCTGGACACCGTGGGACAACGTGGGACAACGTGGGACAACGTGGGACAACGTGGGACAACGTGGGACAACGTGGGACAACGTGGGACAACGTGGGACAACGTGGGACAACGTGGGACAACGTGGGACAACGTGGGACAACGTGGGACAACGTGGGACACCGTTGGACATCGCTGGACACCGTTGGACATCGTTGGACACCGTGGGACAACGTGGGACAACGTGGGACAACGTGGGACAACGTGGGACAACGTGGGACAACGTGGGACAACGTGGGACAACGTGGGACAACGTGGGACAACGTGGGACAACGTGGGACATCGTGGGACAACGTGGGACAACGTGGGACAACGTGGGACAACGTTGGACAACGTGGGACACCGTTGGACACCGTGGGACACCGTTGGACACCGTTGGACATCGTTGGACACCGTGGGACAACGTGGGACAACGTGGGACAACGTGGGACAACGTGGGACAACGTGGGACAACGTGGGACAACGTGGGACAACGTGGGACAACGTGGGACAACGTGGGACAACGTGGGACAACGTGGGACAACGTGGGACAACGTGGGACAACGTGGGACAACGTGGGACACAGTTGGACATCGTTGGACACCGTGGGACACCGTGGGACAACGTGGGACAACGTGGGACAACGTGGGACAACGTGGGACAACGTGGGACAACGCGGGACAACGTGGGACAACGTGGGACAACGTGGGACAACGTGGGACATCGTGGGACAACGTGGGACAACGTGGGACAACGTGGGACAACGTGGGACAACGTGGGACACAGTTGGACATCGTTGGACATCGTGGGACACCGTGGGACAACGTGGGACAACGTGGGACAACGAGGGACAACGTGGGACAACGTGGGACAACGTGGGAAACCATGGAACAACGTGGGACAACGTGGGACACCGTTGGACATCGTTGGACAACGTGGGACAACGTGGGACAACGTGGGACAACGTGGGACAACGTGGGACAACGTGGGACAACGTGGGACACCGTTGGACACCGTGGGACACCGTTGGACACCGTTGGACATCGTTGGACACCGTGGGACAACGTGGGACAACGTGGGACAACGTGGGACAACGTGGGACAACGTGGGACAACGTGGGACAACGTGGGACAACGTGGGACAACGCGGGACAACGTGGGACAACGTGGGACAACGTGGGACAACGTGGGACACCGTTGGACAACGTGGGACACCGTTGGACATCGTTGGACACCGTGGGACAACGTGGGACAACGTGGGACAACGTGGGACAACGTGGGACAACGTGGGACACCGTTGGACACCGTTGGACATCGTTGGACATCGTGGGACACCGTTGGACATCGTTGGACATCGTTGGACACCGTTGGACACCGTTGGACAACGTGGGACATCGTGGGACAACGTGGGACAACGTGGGACAACGTGGGACAACGTGGGACACCGTTGGACACCGTGGGACACCGTTGGACACCGTTGGACATCGTTGGACACCGTGGGACAACGTGGGACAACGTGGGACAACGTGGGACAACGTGGGACAACATGGGACAACGTGGGACAACGTGGGACATCGTGGGACAACTTGGGACAACGTGGGACAACGTGGGACAACGTGGGACAACGTGGGACACCGTTGGACATCGTTGGACACCGTGGGACAACGTGGGACAACGTGGGACACCGTTGGACACCGTTGGACACCGTTGGACACCGTTGGACATCGTTGGACACCGTGGGACAACGTGGGACAACGTGGGACAACGTGGGAAACCATGGAACAACGTGGGACAACGTGGGACACCGTTGGACATCGTTGGACAACGTGGGACAACGTGGGACAACGTGGGACAACGTGGGACAACGTGGGACAACGTGGGACAACGTGGGACACCGTTGGACACCGTGGGACACCGTTGGACACCGTTGGACATCGTTGGACACCGTGGGACAACGTGGGACAACGTGGGACAACGTGGGACAACGTGGGACAACGTGGGACAACGTGGGACAACGTGGGACAACGTGGGAAACCATGGAACAACGTGGGACAACGTGGGACACCGTTGGACATCGTTGGACAACGTGGGACAACGTGGGACAACGTGGGACAACGTGGGACAACGTGGGACAACGTGGGACAACGTGGGACACCGTTGGACACCGTGGGACACCGTTGGACACCGTTGGACATCGTTGGACACCGTGGGACAACGTGGGACAACGTGGGACAACGTGGGACAACGTGGGACAACGTGGGACAACGTGGGACAACGTGGGACAACGTGGGACAACGTGGGACAACGTGGGACAACGTGGGACAACGTGGGACATCGTGGGACAACGTGGGACAACGTGGGACAACGTGGGACAACGTGGGACACCGTTGGACAACGTGGGACACCGTTGGACATCGTTGGACACCGTGGGACAACGTGGGACAACGTGGGACCACGTGGGACAACGTGGGACAACGTGGGACAACGTGGGACAACGTGGGACAACGTGGGACATCGTGGGACAACGTGGGACAACGTGGGACAACGTGGGACAACGTGGGACAACGTGGGACATCGTTGGACACCGTTGGACACCGTGGGACAACGTGGGACAACGTGGGACACCGTTGGACATCGTTGGACACCGTGGGACAACGTGGGACAACGTGGGACCACGTGGGACAACGTGGGACAACGTGGGACAACGTGGGACAACGTGGGACAACGTGGGACAACGTGGGACAACGTGGGACAACGTGGGACAACGTGGGACAACGTGGGACATCGTGGGACAACGTGGGACAACGTGGGACAACGTGGGACAACGTGGGACAACGTGGGACATCGTTGGACACCGTTGGACACCGTGGGACAACGTGGGACAACGTGGGACACCGTTGGACATCGTTGGACACCGTGGGACAACGTGGGACAACGTGGGACCACGTGGGACAACGTGGGACAACGTGGGACAACGTGGGACAACGTGGGACAACGTGGGAAACCATGGAACAACGTGGGACAACGTGGGACACCGTTGGACATCGTTGGACAACGTGGGACAACGTGGGACAACGTGGGACAACGTGGGACCACGTGGGACAACGTGGGACAACGTGGGACAACGTGGGACAACGTGGGACAACGTGGGACATCGTGGGACAACGTGGGACAACGTGGGACAACGTGGGACAACGTGGGACAACGTGGGACATCGTTGGACACCGTTGGACACCGTGGGACAACGTGGGACAACGTGGGACCACGTGGGACAACGTGGGACAACGTGGGACAACGTGGGACAACGTGGGACATCGTGGGACAACGTGGGACAACGTGGGACAACGTGGGACAACGTGGGACAACGTGGGACACCGTTGGACATCGCTGGACACCGTTGGACATCGTTGGACACCGTGGGACAACGTGGGACAACGTGGGACATCGTTGGACACCGTGGGACAACGTGGGACAACGTGGGACATCGTGGGACAACGTGGGACAACGTGGGACAACGTGGGACATCGTGGGACACCGTGGGACAACGTGGGACAACGTGGGACAACGTGGGACAACGTGGGACAACGTGGGACAACGTGGGACAACGTGGGACAACGTGGGACAACGTGGGAAAACGTGGGACAACGTGGGACACCGTTGGACATCGCTGGACACCGTTGGACATCGTTGGACACCGTGGGACAACGTGGGACAACGTGGGACATCGTTAGACACCGTGGGACAACGTGGGACAACGTGGGACATCGTGGAACAACGTGGGACAACGTGGGACAACGTGGGACATCGTGGGACACCGTGGGACAACGTGGGACAACGTGGGACATCGTGGGACAACGTGGGACAACGTGGGACAACGTGGGACATCGTGGGACACCGTGGGACAACGTGGGACAACGTGGGACAACGTGGGACAACGTCGGACAACGTGGGACAACGTGGGACATCGTGGGACAACGTGGGACAACGTGGGACAACGTGGGACAACGTGGGACAACGTGGGACACCGTTGGAGACCGTGGGACACCGTTGGACACCGTTGGACATCGTTGGACACCGTGGGACAACGTGGGACAACGTGGGACAACGTGGGACAACGTGGGACATCGTGGGACAACGTGGGACAACGTGGGACAACGTGGGACATCGTGGGACAACGTGGGACAACGTGGGACAACGTGGGACATCGTGGGACAACGTGGGACAACGTGGGACAACGTGGGACAACGTGGGACACCGTTGGACACCGTTGGACACCGTTGGACACCGTTAGACATCGTTGGACACCGTGGGACAACGTGGGACAACGTGGGACAACGTGGGAAACCATGGAACAACGTGGGACAACGTGGGACACCGTTGGACATCGTTGGACATCGTTGGACACCGTGGGACAACGTGGGACAACGTGGGACAACGTGGGACAACGTGGGACAACGTGGGACATCGTGGGACACCGTTGGACACCGTGGGACACCGTTGGACACCGTTGGACATCGTTGGACACCGTGGGACAACGTGGGACAACGTGGGACAACGTGGGACAACGTGGGACAACGTGGGACAACGTGGGACAACGTGGGACAACGTGGGACAACGTGGGACAACGTGGGACATCGTGGGACAACGTGGGACAACGTGGGACAACGTGGGACAACGTGGGACACCGTTGGACAACGTGGGACACCGTTGGACATCGTTGGACACCGTGGGACAACGTGGGACACCGTTGGACATCGTTGGACACCGTGGGACACCGTGGGACAACGTGGGACAACGTGGGACAACGTGGGACAACGTGGGAAACCATGGAACAACGTGGGACAACGTGGGACACCGTTGGACATCGTTGGACAACGTGGGACAACGTGGGACAACGTGGGACAACGTGGGACAACGTGGGACAAGGTGGGACAACGTTGGACACCGTGGGACACCGTTGGACACCGTTGGACATCGTTGGACACCGTGGGACAACGTGGGACAACGTGGGACAACGTGGGACAACGTGGGACAACGTGGGACAACGTGGGACAACGTGGGACAACGTGGGACAACATGGGACAACGTGGGACAACGTGGGACAACGTGGGACACCGTTGGACAACGTGGGACACCGTTGGACATCGTTGGACACCGTGGGACAACGTGGGACAACGTGGGACAACGTGGGACAACGTGGGACAACGTGGGACACCGTTGGACATCGTTGGACATCGTTGGACATCGTGGGACACCGTTGGACATCGTTGGACATCGTTGGACACCGTTGGACACCGTTGGACAACGTGGGACATCGTGGGACAACGTGGGACAACGTGGGACAACGTGGGACAACGTGGGACACCGTTGGACACCGTGGGACACCGTTGGACACCGTTGGACACCGTTGGACATCGTTGGACATCGTTGGACATCGTGGGACACCGTTGGACATCGTTGGACATCGTTGGACACCGTTGGACATCGTTGGACACCGTTGGACATCGTTGGACATCGTTGGACATCGTGGGACACCGTTGGACAACGTTGGACATCGTTGGACATCGTTGGACATCGTTGGACATCGTTGGACACCGTTGGACACCGTTGGACACCGTTGGACATCGTTGGACACCGTGGGACAACGTGGGACAACGTGGGACAACGTGGGACAACGTGGGACAACGTGGGACAACGTGGGACATCGTGGGACAACGTGGGACAACGTGGGACAACGTGGGACAACGTGGGACAACGTGGGACACCGTTGGACACCGTGGGACACCGTTGGACACCGTTGGACATCGTTGGACACCGTGGGACAACGTGGGACAACGTGGGACAACGTGGGACAACGTGGGACAACGTGGGACAACGTGGGACAACGTGGGACAACGTGGGACAACGTGGGACAACGTGGGACATCGTGGGACAATGTGGGACAACGTGGGACAACGTGGGACAACGTGGGACATCGTTGGACACCGTTGGACATCGCTGGACACCGTGGGACAACGTGGGACAACGTGGGACAACGTGGGACAACGTGGGACAACGTGGGACAACGTGGGACAACGTGGGACAACGTGGGACAACGTGGGACAACGTGGGACAACGTGGGACAACGTGGGACAACGTGGGACAACGTGGGACACCGTTGGACATCGCTGGACACCGTTGGACATCGTTGGACACCGTGGGACAACGTGGGACAACGTGGGACAACGTGGGACAACGTGGGACAACGTGGGACAACGTGGGACAACGTGGGACAACGTGGGACAACGTGGGACAACGTGGGACAACGTGGGACAACGTGGGACATCGTGGGACAACGTGGGACAACGTGGGACAACGTGGGACAACGTTGGACAACGTGGGACACCGTTGGACACCGTGGGACACCGTTGGACACCGTTGGACATCGTTGGACACCGTGGGACAACGTGGGACAACGTGGGACAACGTGGGACAACGTGGGACAACGTGGGACAACGTGGGACAACGTGGGACAACGTGGGACAACGTGGGACAACGTGGGACAACGTGGGACAACGTGGGACAACGTGGGACAACGTGGGACAACGTGGGACAACGTGGGACACAGTTGGACATCGTTGGACACCGTGGGACACCGTGGGACAACGTGGGACAACGTGGGACAACGTGGGACAACGTGGGACAACGTGGGACAACGCGGGACAACGTGGGACAACGTGGGACAACGTGGGACAACGTGGGACATCGTGGGACAACGTGGGACAACGTGGGACAACGTGGGACAACGTGGGACAACGTGGGACACAGTTGGACATCGTTGGACACCGTGGGACACCGTGGGACAACGTGGGACAACGTGGGACAACGAGGGACAACGTGGGACAACGTGGGACAACGTGGGAAACCATGGAACAACGTGGGACAACGTGGGACACCGTTGGACATCGTTGGACAACGTGGGACAACGTGGGACAACGTGGGACAACGTGGGACAACGTGGGACAACGTGGGACAACGTGGGACACCGTTGGACACCGTGGGACACCGTTGGACACCGTTGGACATCGTTGGACACCGTGGGACAACGTGGGACAACGTGGGACAACGTGGGACAACGTGGGACAACGTGGGACAACGTGGGACAACGTGGGACAACGTGGGACAACGCGGGACAACGTGGGACAACGTGGGACAACGTGGGACAACGTGGGACACCGTTGGACAACGTGGGACACCGTTGGACATCGTTGGACACCGTGGGACAACGTGGGACAACGTGGGACAACGTGGGACAACGTGGGACAACGTGGGACACCGTTGGACACCGTTGGACATCGTTGGACATCGTGGGACACCGTTGGACATCGTTGGACATCGTTGGACACCGTTGGACACCGTTGGACAACGTGGGACATCGTGGGACAACGTGGGACAACGTGGGACAACGTGGGACAACGTGGGACACCGTTGGACACCGTGGGACACCGTTGGACACCGTTGGACATCGTTGGACACCGTGGGACAACGTGGGACAACGTGGGACAACGTGGGACAACGTGGGACAACATGGGACAACGTGGGACAACGTGGGACATCGTGGGACAACGTGGGACAACGTGGGACAACGTGGGACAACGTGGGACAACGTGGGACACCGTTGGACATCGTTGGACACCGTGGGACAACGTGGGACAACGTGGGACACCGTTGGACACCGTTGGACACCGTTGGACACCGTTGGACATCGTTGGACACCGTGGGACAACGTGGGACAACGTGGGACAACGTGGGAAACCATGGAACAACGTGGGACAACGTGGGACACCGTTGGACATCGTTGGACAACGTGGGACAACGTGGGACAACGTGGGACAACGTGGGACAACGTGGGACAACGTGGGACAACGTGGGACACCGTTGGACACCGTGGGACACCGTTGGACACCGTTGGACATCGTTGGACACCGTGGGACAACGTGGGACAACGTGGGACAACGTGGGACAACGTGGGACAACGTGGGACAACGTGGGACAACGTGGGACAACGTGGGAAACCATGGAACAACGTGGGACAACGTGGGACACCGTTGGACATCGTTGGACAACGTGGGACAACGTGGGACAACGTGGGACAACGTGGGACAACGTGGGACAACGTGGGACAACGTGGGACACCGTTGGACACCGTGGGACACCGTTGGACACCGTTGGACATCGTTGGACACCGTGGGACAACGTGGGACAACGTGGGACAACGTGGGACAACGTGGGACAACGTGGGACAACGTGGGACAACGTGGGACAACGTGGGACAACGTGGGACAACGTGGGACAACGTGGGACAACGTGGGACATCGTGGGACAACGTGGGACAACGTGGGACAACGTGGGACAACGTGGGACACCGTTGGACAACGTGGGACACCGTTGGACATCGTTGGACACCGTGGGACAACGTGGGACAACGTGGGACCACGTGGGACAACGTGGGACAACGTGGGACAACGTGGGACAACGTGGGACAACGTGGGACATCGTGGGACAACGTGGGACAACGTGGGACAACGTGGGACAACGTGGGACAACGTGGGACATCGTTGGACACCGTTGGACACCGTGGGACAACGTGGGACAACGTGGGACACCGTTGGACATCGTTGGACACCGTGGGACAACGTGGGACAACGTGGGACCACGTGGGACAACGTGGGACAACGTGGGACAACGTGGGACAACGTGGGACAACGTGGGAAACCATGGAACAACGTGGGACAACGTGGGACACCGTTGGACATCGTTGGACAACGTGGGACAACGTGGGACAACGTGGGACAACGTGGGACCACGTGGGACAACGTGGGACAACGTGGGACAACGTGGGACAACGTGGGACAACGTGGGACATCGTGGGACAACGTGGGACAACGTGGGACAACGTGGGACAACGTGGGACAACGTGGGACATCGTTGGACACCGTTGGACACCGTGGGACAACGTGGGACAACGTGGGACCACGTGGGACAACGTGGGACAACGTGGGACAACGTGGGACAACGTGGGACATCGTGGGACAACGTGGGACAACGTGGGACAACGTGGGACAACGTGGGACAACGTGGGACACCGTTGGACATCGCTGGACACCGTTGGACATCGTTGGACACCGTGGGACAACGTGGGACAACGTGGGACATCGTTGGACACCGTGGGACAACGTGGGACAACGTGGGACATCGTGGGACAACGTGGGACAACGTGGGACAACGTGGGACATCGTGGGACACCGTGGGACAACGTGGGACAACGTGGGACAACGTGGGACAACGTGGGACAACGTGGGACAACGTGGGACAACGTGGGACAACGTGGGACAACGTGGGAAAACGTGGGACAACGTGGGACACCGTTGGACATCGCTGGACACCGTTGGACATCGTTGGACACCGTGGGACAACGTGGGACAACGTGGGACATCGTTAGACACCGTGGGACAACGTGGGACAACGTGGGACATCGTGGAACAACGTGGGACAACGTGGGACAACGTGGGACATCGTGGGACACCGTGGGACAACGTGGGACAACGTGGGACATCGTGGGACAACGTGGGACAACGTGGGACAACGTGGGACATCGTGGGACACCGTGGGACAACGTGGGACAACGTGGGACAACGTGGGACAACGTCGGACAACGTGGGACAACGTGGGACATCGTGGGACAACGTGGGACAACGTGGGACAACGTGGGACAACGTGGGACAACGTGGGACACCGTTGGACACCGTGGGACACCGTTGGACACCGTTGGACATCGTTGGACACCGTGGGACAACGTGGGACAACGTGGGACAACGTGGGACAACGTGGGACATCGTGGGACAACGTGGGACAACGTGGGACAACGTGGGACATCGTGGGACAACGTGGGACAACGTGGGACAACGTGGGACATCGTGGGACAACGTGGGACAACGTGGGACAACGTGGGACAACGTGGGACACCGTTGGACACCGTTGGACACCGTTGGACACCGTTAGACATCGTTGGACACCGTGGGACAACGTGGGACAACGTGGGACAACGTGGGAAACCATGGAACAACGTGGGACAACGTGGGACACCGTTGGACATCGTTGGACATCGTTGGACACCGTGGGACAACGTGGGACAACGTGGGACAACGTGGGACAACGTGGGACAACGTGGGACATCGTGGGACACCGTTGGACACCGTGGGACAACGTGGCACAACGTGGGACAACGTGGGACAACGTGGGACAACGTGGGGCAACGTGGGACAACGTGGGACAACGTGGGACAACGTGGGACAACGTGGGACATCGTGGGACAACGTGGGACAACGTGGGACAACGTGGGACAACGTGGGACAACGTGGGACAACGTGGGACAACGTGGGACAACGTGGGACAACGTGGGACAACGTGGGACAACGTGGCACAACGTGGGACAACGTGGGACACCGTTGGACATCGTTGGACAACGTGGGACAACGTGGGACAACGTGGGACAACGTGGGACAACGTGGGACAACGTGGGACAACGTGGGACAACATGGGACACAGTTGGACACCGTTGGACATCGTTGGACACCGTGGGACAACGTGGGACAACGTGGGACAACGTGGGACAACGTGGGACAACGTGGGACAACGTGGGACAACGTCGGACAACGTGGGACAACGTGGGACAACGTGGGACAACTTGGGACATCGTGGGACAACGTGGGACAACGTGGGACAACGTGGGACAACGTGGGACATCGTGGGACAACGTGGGACAACGTGGGACAACGTGGGACACCGTTGGACACCGTTGGACACCGTTGGACACCGTTGGACATCGTTGGACACCGTGGGACAACGTGGGACAACGTGGGACAACGTGGGAAACCATGGAACAACGTGGGACAACGTGGGACACCGTTGGACATCGTTGGACATCGTTGGACACCGTGGGACAACGTGGGACAACGTGGGAAAACGTGGGACAACGTGGGACACCGTTGGACATCGCTGGACACCGTTGGACATCGTTGGACACCGTGGGACAACGTGGGACAACGTGGGACAACGTGGGACAACGTGGGACAACGTGGGACAACGTGGGACAACGTGGGACAACGTGGGACAACGTGGGACATCGTGGGACAACGTGGGACAACGTGGGACAACGTGGGACAACGTGGGACATCGTTGGACACCGTTGGACACCGTGGGACAACGTGGGACAACGTGGGACAACGTGGGACAACGTGGGACAACGTCGGACAACGTGGGACAACGTGGGACATCGTGGGACAACGTGGGACAACGTGGGACAACGTGGGACAACGTGGGACAACGTGGGACACCGTTGGACACCGTGGGACACCGTTGGACACCGTTGGACATCGTTGGACACCGTGGGACAACGTGGGACAACGTGGGACAACGTGGGACAACGTGGGACATCGTGGGACAACGTGGGACAACGTGGGACAACGTGGGACATCGTGGGACAACGTGGGACAACGTGGGACAACGTGGGACATCGTGGGACAACGTGGGACAACGTGGGACAACGTGGGACAACGTGGGACACCGTTGGACACCGTTGGACACCGTTGGACACCGTTGGACATCGTTGGACACCGTGGGACAACGTGGGACAACGTGGGACAACGTGGGAAACCATGGAACAACGTGGGACAACGTGGGACACCGTTGGACATCGTTGGACATCGTTGGACACCGTGGGACAACGTGGGACAACGTGGGACAACGTGGGACAACGTGGGACAACGTGGGACAACGTGGGACATCGTGGGACACCGTTGGACACCGTGGGACAACGTGGCACAACGTGGGACAACGTGGGACAACGTGGGACAACGTGGGACAACGTGGGACAACGTGGGACAACGTGGGACAACATGGGACAACGTGGGACAACGTGGGACATCGTGGGACAACGTGGGACAACGTGGGACAACGTGGGACAACGTGGGACAACGTGGGACACCGTTGGACATCGTTGGACACCGTGGGACAACGTGGGACAACGTGGGACAACGTGGGACACCGTTGGACACCGTTGGACACCGTTGGACACCGTTGGACACCGTTGGACATCGTTGGACACCGTGGGACAACGTGGGACAACGTGGGAAAACGTGGGACAACGTGGGACACCGTTGGACATCGCTGGACACCGTTGGACATCGTTGGACACCGTGGGACAACGTGGGACAACGTGGGACAACGTGGGACAACGTGGGACAACGTGGGACAACGTGGGACAACGTGGGACAACGTGGGACAACGTGGGACAACGTGGGACAACGTGGGACATCGTGGGACAACGTGGGACAACGTGGGACAACGTGGGACAACGTGGGACATCGTTGGACACCGTTGGACACCGTGGGACAACGTGGGACAACGTGGGACAACGTGGGACAACGTGGGACAACGTGGGACAACGTGGGACAACGTGGGACAACGTGGGACACCGTTGGACACCGTGGGACACCGTTGGACACCGTTGGACATCGTTGGACACCGTGGGACAACGTGGGACAACGTGGGACAACGTGGGACAACGTGGGACAACGTGGGACAACGTGGGACAACGTGGGACAACGTGGGACAACGTGGGACATCGTGGGACAACGTGGGACAACGTGGGACAACGTGGGACAACGTGGGACACCGTTGGACAACGTGGGACACCGTTGGACATCGTTGGACACCGTGGGACAACGTGGGACAACGTGGGACAACGTGGGACATCGTGGGACAACGTGGGACAACGTGGGACAACGTGGGACAACGTGGGACAACGTGGGACACCGTTGGACACCGTTGGACACCGTTGGACACCGTTGGACACCGTTGGACACCGTTGGACATCGTTGGACACCGTGGGACAACGTGGGACAACGTGGGACAACGTGGGAAACCATGGAACAACGTGGGACAACGTGGGACAACGTGGGACAACGTGGGACAACGTGGGACACCGTTGGACAACGTGGGACACCGTTGGACATCGTTGGACACCGTGGGACAACGTGGGACAACGTGGGACCACGTGGGACAACGTGGGACAACGTGGGACAACGTGGGACAACGTGGGACAACGTGGGACAACGTTGGACATCGTTGGACATCGTTGGACACCGTGGGACAACGTGGGACAACGTGGGACAACGTGGGACAACGTGGGACAACGTGGGACAACGTGGGACAACGTGCGACAACGTGGGACAACGTGGGACAACGTGGGACACCGTTGGACATCGTTGGACAACATGGGACAACGTGGGACAACGTGGGACAACGTGGGACAACGTGGGACACCGTTGGACATCGTTGGACACCGTGGGACAACGTGGGACAACGTGGGACCACGTGGGACAACGTGGGACAACGTGGGACAACGTGGGACAACGTGGGACAACGTGGGACAACGTTGGACATCGTTGGACATCGTTGGACACCGTGGGACAACGTGGGACAACGTGGGACAACGTGGGACAACGTGGGACAACGTGGGACAACGTGGGACAACGTGGGACAACGTGGGACAACGTGGGACAACGTGGGACACCGTTGGACATCGTTGGACAACATGGGACAACGTGGGACAACGTGGGACAACGTGGGACAACGTGGGACAACGTGGGACACCGTTGGACACCGTGGGACACCGTTGGACACCGTTGGACATCGTTGGACACCGTGGGACAACGTGGGACAACGTGGGACAACGTGGGACAACGTGGGACAACGTGGGACAACTTGGGACAACGTGGGACAACGTGGGACAACGTGGGACATCGTGGGACAACGTGGGACAACGTGGGACAACGTGGGACAACGTGGGACACCGTTGGACAACGTGGGACACCGTTGGACATCGTTGGACACCGTGGGACAACGCGGGACAACGTGGGACAACGTGGGACACCGTTGGACACCGTTGGACATCGTTGGACATCGTTGGACATCGTGGGACACCGTTGGACATCGTTGGACATCGTTGGACACCGTGGGACAACGTGGGACAACGTGGGACAACGTGGGACAACGTGGGACAACGTGGGACAACGTGGGACAACGTGGGACAACGTGGGACAACGTGGGACAACGTGGGACAACGTGGGACACCGTTGGACATCGTTGGACAACGTGGGACAACGTGGGACAACGTGGGACAACGTGGGACAACGTGGGACACCGTTGGACACCGTGGGACACCGTTGGACATCGGTGGACATCGTGGGACACCGTTGGACACCGTGGGACAACGTGGGACAACGTGGGACAACGTGGGACACCGTTGGACACCGTTGGACATCGTTGGACATCGTTGGACATCGTGGGACACCGTTGGACAACGTGGGACAACGTGGGACAACGTGGGACAACGTGGGACAACGTGGGACACCGTTGGACAACGTGGGACACCGTTGGACATCGTTGGACATCGTTGGACACCGTGGGACAACGTGGGACAACGTGGGACAACGTGGGACAACGTGGGACAACGTGGGACAACGTGGGACAACGTGGGACAACTTGGGACAACGTGGGACACCGTTGGACATCGTTGGACACCGTGGGACAACGTGGGACAACGTGGGACAACGTGGGACATCGTTGGACACCGTTGGACACCGTTGGACACCGTTGGACACCGTTGGACATCGGTGGACATCGTGGGACACCGTTGGACACCGTGGGACAACGTGGGACAACGTGGGACAACGTGGGACACCGTTGGACACCGTTGGACATCGTTGGACATCGTTGGACATCGTGGGACACCGTTGGACAACGTGGGACAACGTGGGACAACGTGGGACACCGTGGGACACCGTTGGACACCGTTGGACATCGTTGGACACCGTGGGACAACGTGGGACAACGTGGGACACCGTTGGACACCGTGGGACAACGTGGGACAACGTGGGACAACGTGGGACAACGTGGGACAACGTGGGACAACGTAGGACAACGTGGGACAACGTGGGACAACGTTGGACACCGTTGGACACCGTTGGACATCGTTGGACATCGTTGGACATCGTGGGACACCGTTGCACAACGTGGGACAACGTGGGACAACGTGGGACACCGTGGGACACCGTTGGACACCGTTGGACATCGTTGGACACCGTGGGACAACGTGGGACAACGTGGGACACCGTTGGACACCGTGGGACAACGTGGGACAACGTGGGACAACGTGGGACAACGTGGGACAACGTAGGACAACGTGGGACAACGTGGGACACCGTTGGACATCGTTGGACAACGTGGGACATCGTGGGACAACGTGGGACAACGTGGGACACCGTGGGACATCGTGGGACATCGTGGGACAACGTGGGACAACGTGGGACAACGTGGGACAACGTGGGACATCGTTGGACACCGTTGGACACCGTGGGACAACGTGGGACAACGTGGGACAACGTGGGACAACGTGGGACAACGTGGGACAACGTGGGACAACGTGGGACAACGTGGGACAACGTGGGACAACGTGGGACAACGTGGGACAACGTGGGACACCGTTGGACATCGTTGGACAACGTGGGACAACGTGGGACAACGTGGGACAACGTGGGACAACGTGGGACAACGTGGGACAACGTGGGACAACGTGGGACACCGTTGGACATCGTTGGACAACGTGGGACAACGTGGGACAACGTGGGACAACGTGGGACAACGTGGGACAACGTGGGACACCGTTGGACACCGTTGGACACCGTTGGACACCGTTGGACATCGTTGGACACCGTGGGACAACGTGGGACAACGTGGGACAACGTGGGAAACCATGGAACAACGTGGGACAACGTGGGACACCGTTGGACATCGTTGGACATCGTTGGACACCGTGGGACAACGTGGGACAACGTGGGAAAACGTGGGACAACGTGGGAAAACGTGGGACAACGTGGGACACCGTTGGACATCGCTGGACACCGTTGGACATCGTTGGACACCGTGGGACAACGTGGGACAACGTGGGACAACGTGGGACAACGTGGGACAACGTGGGACAACGTGGGACAACGTGGGACAACGTGGGACAACGTGGGACATCGTGGGACAACGTGGGACAACGTGGGACAACGTGGGACAACGTGGGACAACGTGGGACATCGTTGGACACCGTTGGACACCGTGGGACAACGTGGGACAACGTGGGACAACGTGGGACAACGTGGGACAACGTGGGACAACGTGGGACAACGTGGGACAACGTGGGACAACGTGGGACATCGTTGGACACCGTTGGACACCGTGGGACAACGTGGGACAACGTGGGACAACGTGGGACAACGTGGGACAACGTGGGACATCGTGGGACAACGTGGGACAACGTGGGACAACGTGGGACAACGTGGGACAACGTGGGACAACGTGGGACAACGTGGGACAACGTGGGACACCGTTCGACACCGTTGGACACCGTTGGACACCGTTGGACATCGTTGGACACCGTGGGACAACGTGGGACAACGTGGGACAACGTGGGAAACCATGGAACAACGTGGGACAACGTGGGACATCGTTGGACATCGTTGGACACCGTGGGACAACGTGGGACAACGTGGGAAAACGTGGGACACCGTTGGACATCGCTGGACACCGTTGGACATCGTTGGACACCGTGGGACAACGTGGGACAACGTGGGAAAACGTGGGACAACGTGGGAAAACGTGGGACAACGTGGGACACCGTTGGACATCGCTGGACACCGTTGGACATCGTTGGACACCGTGGGACACCGTTGGACATCGTTGGACACCGTGGGACACCGTGGGACAACGTGGGACAACGTGGGACAACGTGGGACAACGTGGGACAACGTGGGAAACCATGGAACAACGTGGGACAACGTGGGACACCGTTGGACATCGTTGGACAACGTGGGACAACGTGGGACAACGTGGGACAACGTGGGACAACGTGGGACAACGTGGGACACCGTTGGACACCGTGGGACACCGTTGGACACCGCTGGACATCGTTGGACACCGTGGGACAACGTGGGACAACGTGGGACAACGTGGGACAACGTGGGACAACGTGGGACAACGTGGGACAACGTGGGACAACGTGGGACAACGTGGGACAACGTGGGACACCGTTGGACAACGTGGGACACCGTTGGACATCGTTGGACACCGTGGGACAACGTGGGACACCGTTGGACATCGTTGGACACCGTGGGACAACGTGGGACAACGTGGGACAACGTGGGACACCGTTGGACACCGTTGGACACCGTTGGACACCGTTGGACAACGTGGGACAACGTGGGACACCGTTGGACACCGTTGGACACCGTTGGACACCGTTGGACATCGTTGGACACCGTGGGACAACGTGGGACAACGTGGGACAACGTGGGAAACCATGGAACAACGTGGGACAACGTGGGACACCGTTGGACATCGTTGGACAACGTGGGACAACGTGGGACAACGTGGGACAACGTGGGACAACGTGGGACAACGTGGGACACCGTTGGACATCGTTGGACAACGTGGGACAACGTGGGACAACGTGGGACAACGTGGGACAACGTGGGACAACGTGGGACAACGTGGGACACCGTTGGACACCGTGGGACACCGTTGGACACCGTTGGACACCGTTGGACATCGTTGGACACCGTGGGACAACGTGGGACAACGTGGGACAACGTGGGACAACGTGGGAAACCATGGAACAACGTGGGACAACGTGGGACACCGTTGGACATCGTTGGACATCGTTGGACACCGTGGGACAACGTGGGACAACGTGGGAAAACGTGGGACAACGTGGGACACCGTTGGACACCGTGGGACAACGTGGGACAACGTGGGACCACGTGGGACAACGTGGGACAACGTGGGACAACGTGGGACAACGTGGGACAACGTGGGACAACGTGGGACACCGTTCGACACCGTTGGACACCGTTGGACACCGTTGGACATCGTTGGACACCGTGGGACAACGTGGGACAACGTGGGAAACCATGGAACAACGTGGGACAACGTGGGACACCGTTGGACATCGTTGGACAACGTTGGACACCGTGGGACAACGTGGGACAACGTGGGAAAACGTGGGACAACGTGGGACACCGTTGGACATCGCTGGACACCGTTGGACATCGTTGGACACCGTGGGACAACGTGGGACAACGTGGGACAACGTGGGACAACGTGGGACAACGTGGGACAACGTGGGACAACGTGGGACAACGTGGGACAACGTGGGACAACGTGGGACAACGTGGGACAACGTGGGACATCGTGGGACAACGTGGGACAACGTGGGACAACGTGGGACAACGTGGGACATCGTTGGACACCGTTGGACACCGTGGGACAACGTGGGACAACGTGGGACCACGTGGGACAACGTGGGACAACGTGGGACAACGTGGGACAACGTGGGACATCGTGGGACAACGTGGGACAACGTGGGACAACGTGGGACAACGTGGGACAACGTGGGACACCGTTGGACACCGTTGGACACCGTTGGACACCGTTGGACATCGTTGGACACCGTGGGACAACGTGGGACAACGTGGGACAACGTGGGAAACCATGGAACAACGTGGGACAACGTGGGACACCGTTGGACATCGTTGGACATCGTTGGACACCGTGGGACAACGTGGGACAACGTGGGAAAACGTGGGACAACGTGGGACACCGTTGGACATCGCTGGACACCGTTGGACATCGTTGGACACCGTGGGACAACGTGGGACAACGTGGGACAACGTGGGACAACGTGGGACAACGTGGGACAACGTGGGACAACGTGGGACAACGTGGGACAACGTGGGACAACGTGGGACAACGTGGGACAACGTGGGACAACGTGGGACAACGTGGGACACCGTTGGACACCGTTGGACACCGTTGGACACCGTTGGACATCGTTGGACACCGTGGGACAACGTGGGACAACGTGGGACAACGTAGGAAACCATGGAACAACGTGGGACAACGTGGGACATCGTGGGACAACGTGGGACAACGTGGGACAACGTGGGAAACCATGGAACAACGTGGGACAACGTGGGACACCGTTGGACATCGTGGGACAACGTGGGACACCGTGGGACAACGTGGGACAACGTGGGACAACGTGGGACAACGTGGGACAACGTGGGACAACGTGGGACAACGTGGGACACCGTGGGACAACGTGGGACAACGTGGGACCACGTGGGACAACGTGGGACAACGTGGGACAACGTGGGACAACGTGGGACAACGTGGGACAACGTGGGACATCGTGGGACAACGTGGGACAACGTGGGACAACGTGGGAAACCATGGAACAACGTGGGACAACGTGGGACACCGTTGGACATCGTTGGACATCGTTGGACACCGTGGGACAACGTGGGACAACGTGGGAAAACGTGGGACAACGTGGGACACCGTTGGACATCGCTGGACACCGTTGGACATCGTTGGACACCGTGGGACAACGTGGGACAACGTGGGACAACGTGGGACAACGTGGGACAACGTGGGACAACGTGGGACAACGTGGGACAACGTGGGACAACGTGGGACAACGTGGGACAACGTGGGACAACGTGGGACATCGTGGGACAACGTGGGACAACGTGGGACAACGTGGGACAACGTGGGACATCGTTGGACACCGTTGGACACCGTGGGACAACGTGGGACAACGTGGGACCACGTGGGACAACGTGGGACAACGTGGGACAACGTGGGACAACGTGGGACATCGTGGGACAACGTGGGACAACGTGGGACAACGTGGGACAACGTGGGACAACGTGGGACACCGTTGGACACCGTTGGACACCGTTGGACACCGTTGGACATCGTTGGACACCGTGGGACAACGTGGGACAACGTGGGACAACGTGGGAAACCATGGAACAACGTGGGACAACGTGGGACACCGTTGGACATCGTTGGACATCGTTGGACATCGTTGGACACCGTGGGACAACGTGGGACAACGTGGGAAAACGTGGGACAACGTGGGACACCGTTGGACATCGCTGGACACCGTTGGACATCGTTGGACACCGTGGGACAACGTGGGACAACGTGGGACAACGTGGGACAACGTGGGACAACGTGGGACAACGTGGGACACCGTGGGACAACGTGGGACAACGTGGGACAACGTGGGACAACGTGGGACAACGTGGGACAACGTGGGACAACGTGGGACATCGTGGGACAACGTGGGACAACGTGGGACAACGTGGGACAACGTGGGAAACCATGGAACAACGTGGGACAACGTGGGACACCGTTGGACATCGTTGGACATCGTTGGACACCGTGGGACAACGTGGGACAACGTGGGAAAACGTGGGACAACGTGGGACACCGTTGGACATCGCTGGACACCGTTGGACATCGTTGGACACCGTGGGACAACGTGGGACAACGTGGGACAACGTGGGACAACGTGGGACAACGTGGGACAACGTGGGACAACGTGGGACAACGTGGGACAACGTGGGACAACGTGGGACAACGTGGGACAACGTGGGACATCGTGGGACAACGTGGGACAACGTGGGACAACGTGGGACAACGTAGGAAAACGTGGGACAACGTGGGACACCGTTGGACATCGCTGGACACCGTTGGACATCGTTGGACACCGTGGGACAACGTGGGACAACGTGGGACAACGTGGGACAACGTGGGACAATGTGGGACAACGTGGGACAACGTGGGACACCGTTGGACACCGTTGGACACCGTTGGACACCGTTGGACATCGTTGGACACCGTGGGACAACGTGGGACAACGTGGGACAACGTGGGACAACGTGGGACAATGTGGGACAACGTGGGACAACGTGGGACATCGTTGGACACCGTTGGACATCGTGGGACAACGTGGGACAACGTGGGACACCGTTGGACATCGTTGGACACCGTGGGACAGCGTGGGACAACGTGGGACAACGTGGGACAACGTGGGACAATGTGGGACAACGTGGGACAACGTGGGACATCGTTGGACACCGTTGGACACCGTGGGACAACGTGGGACAACGTGGGACAACGTGGGACAACGTGGGACAACGTGGGAAAACGTGGGACAACGTGGGACACCGTTGGACATCGCTGGACACCGTTGGACATCGTTGGACACCGTTGGACATCGTTGGACACCGTGGGACAACGTGGGACAACGTGGGACAACGTGGGACAACGTGGGACAATGTGGGACAACGTGGGACAACGTGGGACATCGTTGGACACCGTTGGACACCGTGGGACATCGTTGGACATCGTGGGACACCGTTGGACATCGTTGGACATCGTTGGACACCGTGGGACAACGTGGGACAACGTGGGACAACGTGGGACAACGTGGGACAACGTGGGACAACGTGGGACAACGTGGGACAACGTGGGACAACGTGGGACAACGTGGGACACCGTTGGACATCGTTGGACAACGTGGGACAACGTGGGACAACGTGGGACAACGTGGGACAACGTGGGACACCGTTGGACACCGTGGGACACCGTTGGACATCGGTGGACATCGTGGGACACCGTTGGACACCGTGGGACAACGTGGGACAACGTGGGACAACGTGGGACACCGTTGGACACCGTTGGACATCGTTGGACATCGTTGGACATCGTGGGACACAGTTGGACAACGTGGGACAACGTGGGACAACGTGGGACAACGTGGGACAACGTGGGACACCGTTGGACAACGTGGGACACCGTTGGACATCGTTGGACATCGTTGGACACCGTGGGACAACGTGGGACAACGTGGGACAACGTGGGACAACGTGGGACAACGTGGGACAACGTGGGACAACGTGGGACAACTTGGGACAACGTGGGACACCGTTGGACATCGTTGGACACCGTGGGACAACGTGGGACAACGTGGGACAACGTGGGACACCGTTGGACACCGTTGGACACCGTTGGACACCGTTGGACACCGTTGGACATCGGTGGACATCGTGGGACACCGTTGGACACCGTGGGACAACGTGGGACAACGTGGGACAACGTGGGACACCGTTGGACACCGTTGGACATCGTTGGACATCGTTGGACATCGTGGGACACCGTTGGACAACGTGGGACAACGTGGGACAACGTGGGACACCGTGGGACACCGTTGGACACCGTTGGACATCGTTGGACACCGTGGGACAACGTGGGACAACGTGGGACACCGTTGGACACCGTGGGACAACGTGGGACAACGTGGGACAACGTGGGACAACGTGGGACAACGTGGGACAACGTAGGACAACGTGGGACAACGTGGGACAACGTTGGACACCGTTGGACACCGTTGGACATCGTTGGACATCGTTGGACATCGTGGGACACCGTTGCACAACGTGGGACAACGTGGGACAACGTGGGACACCGTGGGACACCGTTGGACACCGTTGGACATCGTTGGACACCGTGGGACAACGTGGGACAACGTGGGACACCGTTGGACACCGTGGGACAACGTGGGACAACGTGGGACAACGTGGGACAACGTGGGACAACGTAGGACAACGTGGGACAACGTGGGACACCGTTGGACATCGTTGGACAACGTGGGACATCGTGGGACAACGTGGGACAACGTGGGACAACGTGGGACATCGTGGGACATCGTGGGACAACGTGGGACAACGTGGGACAACGTGGGACAACGTGGGACATCGTTGGACACCGTTGGACACCGTGGGACAACGTGGGACAACGTGGGACAACGTGGGACAACGTGGGACAACGTGGGACAACGTGGGACAACGTGGGACAACGTGGGACAACGTGGGACAACGTGGGACAACGTGGGACAACGTGGGACACCGTTGGACATCGTTGGACAACGTGGGACATCGTTGGACACCGTTGGACAGCGTGGGACAACGTGGGACAACGTGGGACAACGTGGGACAACGTGGGACAACGTGGGACAACGTGGGACAACGTGGGACAACGTGGGACACCGTTGGACATCGTTGGACAACGTGGGACAACGTGGGACAACGTGGGACAACGTGGGACAACGTGGGACAACGTGGGACACCGTTGGACACCGTTGGACACCGTTGGACACCGTTGGACATCGTTGGACACCGTGGGACAACGTGGGACAACGTGGGACAACGTGGGAAACCATGGAACAACGTGGGACAGCGTGGGACACCGTTGGACATCGTTGGACATCGTTGGACACCGTGGGACAACGTGGGACAACGTGGGAAAACGTGGGACAACGTGGGAAAACGTGGGACAACGTGGGACACCGTTGGACATCGCTGGACACCGTTGGACATCGTTGGACACCGTGGGACAACGTGGGACAACGTGGGACAACGTGGGACAACGTGGGACAACGTGGGACAACGTGGGACAACGTGGGACAACGTGGGACAACGTGGGACATCGTGGGACAACGTGGGACAACGTGGGACAACGTGGGACAACGTGGGACAACGTGGGACATCGTTGGACAACGTGGGACACCGTGGGACAACGTGGGACAACGTGGGACAACGTGGGACAACGTGGGACAACGTGGGACAACGTGGGACAACGTGGGACAACGTGGGACAACGTGGGACATCGTTGGACACCGTTGGACACCGTGGGACAACGTGGGACAACGTGGGACAACGTGGGACAACGTGGGACAACGTGGGACATCGTGGGACAACGTGGGACAACGTGGGACAACGTGGGACAACGTGGGACAACGTGGGACAACGTGGGACAACGTGGGACAACGTGGGACACCGTTCGACACCGTTGGACACCGTTGGACACCGTTGGACATCGTTGGACACCGTGGGACAACGTGGGACAACGTGGGACAACGTGGGAAACCATGGAACAACGTGGGACAACGTGGGACATCGTTGGACATCGTTGGACACCGTGGGACAACGTGGGACAACGTGGGAAAACGTGGGACAACGTGGGACACCGTTGGACATCGCTGGACACCGTTGGACATCGTTGGACACCGTGGGACAACGTGGGACAACGTGGGAAAACGTGGGACAACGTGGGAAAACGTGGGACAACGTGGGACACCGTTGGACATCGCTGGACACCGTTGGACATCGTTGGACACCGTGGGACACCGTTGGACATCGTTGGACACCGTGGGACACCGTGGGACAACGTGGGACAACGTGGGACAACGTGGGACAACGTGGGACAACGTGGGAAACCATGGAACAACGTGGGACAACGTGGGACACCGTTGGACATCGTTGGACAACGTGGGACAACGTGGGACAACGTGGGACAACGTGGGACAACGTGGGACAACGTGGGACACCGTTGGACACCGTGGGACACCGTTGGACACCGCTGGACATCGTTGGACACCGTGGGACAACGTGGGACAACGTGGGACAACGTGGGACAACGTGGGACAACGTGGGACAACGTGGGACAACGTGGGACAACGTGGGACAACGTGGGACAACGTGGGACACCGTTGGACAACGTGGGACACCGTTGGACATCGTTGGACACCGTGGGACAACGTGGGACACCGTTGGACATCGTTGGACACCGTGGGACAACGTGGGACAACGTGGGACAACTTGGGACACCGTTGGACACCGTTGGACACCGTTGGACACCGTTGGACAACGTGGGACAACGTGGGACACCGTTGGACACCGTTGGACACCGTTGGACACCGTTGGACATCGTTGGACACCGTGGGACAACGTGGGACAACGTGGGACAACGTGGGAAACCATGGAACAACGTGGGACAACGTGGGACACCGTTGGACATCGTTGGACAACGTGGGACAACGTGGGACAACGTGGGACAACGTGGGACAACGTGGGACAACGTGGGACACCGTTGGACATCGTTGGACAACGTGGGACAACGTGGGACAACGTGGGACAACGTGGGACAACGTGGGACAACGTGGGACAACGTGGGACACCGTTGGACACCGTGGGACACCGTTGGACACCGTTGGACACCGTTGGACATCGTTGGACACCGTGGGACAACGTGGGACAACGTGGGACAACGTGGGACAACGTGGGAAACCATGGAACAACGTGGGACAACGTGGGACACCGTTGGACATCGTTGGACATCGTTGGACACCGTGGGACAACGTGGGACAACGTGGGAAAACGTGGGACAACGTGGGACACCGTTGGACACCGTGGGACAACGTGGGACAACGTGGGACCACGTGGGACAACGTGGGACAACGTGGGACAACGTGGGACAACGTGGGACAACGTGGGACAACGTGGGACAACGTGGGACACCGTTCGACACCGTTGGACACCGTTGGACACCGTTGGACATCGTTGGAAACCGTGGGACAACGTGGGACAACGTGGGAAACCATGGAACAACGTGGGACAACGTGGGACACCGTTGGACATCGTTGGACATCGTTGGACACCGTGGGACAACGTGGGACAACGTGGGAAAACGTGGGACAACGTGGGACACCGTTGGACATCGCTGGACACCGTTGGACATCGTTGGACACCGTGGGACAACGTGGGACAACGTGGGACAACGTGGGACAACGTGGGACAACGTGGGACAACGTGGGACAACGTGGGACAACGTGGGACAACGTGGGACAACGTGGGACAACGTGGGACAACGTGGGACATCGTGGGACAACGTGGGACAACGTGGGACAACGTGGGACAACGTGGGACATCGTTGGACACCGTTGGACACCGTGGGACAACGTGGGACAACGTGGGACCACGTGGGACAACGTGGGACAACGTGGGACAACGTGGGACAACGTGGGACATCGTGGGACAACGTGGGACAACGTGGGACAACGTGGGACAACGTGGGACAACGTGGGACACCGTTGGACACCGTTGGACACCGTTGGACACCGTTGGACATCGTTGGACACCGTGGGACAACGTGGGACAACGTGGGACAACGTGGGAAACCATGGAACAACGTGGGACAACGTGGGACACCGTTGGACATCGTTGGACATCGTTGGACACCGTGGGACAACGTGGGACAACGTGGGAAAACGTGGGACAACGTGGGACACCGTTGGACATCGCTGGACACCGTTGGACATCGTTGGACACCGTGGGACAACGTGGGACAACGTGGGACAACGTGGGACAACGTGGGACAACGTGGGACAACGTGGGACAACGTGGGACAACGTGGGACAACGTGGGACAACGTGGGACAACGTGGGACAACGTGGGACAACGTGGGACAACGTGGGACACCGTTGGACACCGTTGGACACCGTTGGACACCGTTGGACATCGTTGGACACCGTGGGACAACGTGGGACAACGTGGGACAACGTAGGAAACCATGGAACAACGTGGGACAACGTGGGACATCGTGGGACAACGTGGGACAACGTGGGACAACGTGGGAAACCATGGAACAACGTGGGACAACGTGGGACACCGTTGGACATCGTGGGACAACGTGGGACAACGTGGGACAACGTGGGACAACGTGGGACAACGTGGGACAACGTGGGACAACGTGGGACAACGTGGGACAACGTGGGACAACGTGGGACAACGTGGGACAACGTGGGACAACGTGGGACAACGTGGGACACCGTTGGACACCGTTGGACACCGTTGGACACCGTTGGACATCGTTGGACACCGTGGGACAACGTGGGACAACGTGGGACAACGTGGGACAACGTGGGAAACCATGGAACAACGTGGGACAACGTGGGACACCGTTGGACATCGTTGGACATCGTTGGACACCGTGGGACAACGTGGGACAACGTGGGAAAACGTGGGACAACGTGGGACACCGTTGGACACCGTGGGACAACGTGGGACAACGTGGGACCACGTGGGACAACGTGGGACAACGTGGGACAACGTGGGACAACGTGGGACAACGTGGGACAACGTGGGACACCGTTCGACACCGTTGGACACCGTTGGACACCGTTGGACATCGTTGGACACCGTGGGACAACGTGGGACAACGTGGGAAACCATGGAACAACGTGGGACAACGTGGGACACCGTTGGACATCGTTGGACATCGTTGGACACCGTGGGACAACGTGGGACAACGTGGGAAAACGTGGGACAACGTGGGACACCGTTGGACATCGCTGGACACCGTTGGACATCGTTGGACACCGTGGGACAACGTGGGACAACGTGGGACAACGTGGGACAACGTGGGACAACGTGGGACAACGTGGGACAACGTGGGACAACGTGGGACAACGTGGGACAACGTGGGACAACGTGGGACATCGTGGGACAACGTGGGACAACGTGGGACAACGTGGGACAACGTGGGACAACGTGGGACACCGTTGGACACCGTTGGACACCGTTGGACACCGTTGGACATCGTTGGACACCGTGGGACAACGTGGGACAACGTGGGACAACGTGGGAAACCATGGAACAACGTGGGACAACGTGGGACACCGTTGGACATCGTTGGACATCGTTGGACACCGTGGGACAACGTGGGACAACGTGGGAAAACGTGGGACAACGTGGGACACCGTTGGACATCGCTGGACACCGTTGGACATCGTTGGACACCGTGGGACAACGTGGGACAACGTGGGACAACGTGGGACAACGTGGGACAACGTGGGACAACGTGGGACAACGTGGGACAACGTGGGACAACGTGGGACAACGTGGGACAACGTGGGACAACGTGGGACAACGTGGGACAACGTGGGACACCGTGGGACACCGTTGGACACCGTTGGACACCGTTGGACATCGTTGGACACCGTGGGACAACGTGGGACAACGTGGGACAACGTAGGAAACCATGGAACAACGTGGGACAACGTGGGACATCGTGGGACAACGTGGGACAACGTGGGACAACGTGGGACAACGTGGGACAACGTGGGACAACGTGGGACATCGTTGGACACCGTTGGACACCGTGGGACAACGTGGGACAACGTGGGACCACGTGGGACAACGTGGGACAACGTGGGACAACGTGGGACAACGTGGGACAACGTGGGAAACCATGGAACAACGTGGGACAACGTGGGACACCGTTGGACATCGTTGGACATCGTTGGACACCGTGGGACAACGTGGGACAACGTGGGAAAACGTGGGACAACGTGGGACACCGTTGGACACCGTGGGACAACGTGGGACAACGTGGGAAAACGTGGGACAACGTGGGACAACGTGGGACATCGTGGGACAACGTGGGACAACGTGGGACAACGTGGGACAACGTGGGACATCGTGGGACACCGTTGGACACCGTGGGACAACGTGGGACAACGTGGGACCACGTGGGACAACGTGGGACAACGTGGGACAACGTGGGACAACGTGGGACATCGTGGGACAACGTGGGACAACGTGGGACAACGTGGGACAACGTGGGACAACGTGGGACACCGTTGGACACCGTTGGACACCGTTGGACACCGTTGGACATCGTTGGACACCGTGGGACAACGTGGGACAACGTGGGACAACGTGGGAAACCATGGAACAACGTGGGACAACGTGGGACACCGTTGGACATCGTTGGACATCGTTGGACACCGTGGGACAACGTGGGACAACGTGGGAAAACGTGGGACAACGTGGGACACCGTTGGACATCGCTGGACACCGTTGGACATCGTTGGACACCGTGGGACAACGTGGGACAACGTGGGACAACGTGGGACAACGTGGGACAACGTGGGACAACGTGGGACAACGTGGGACAACGTGGGACAACGTGGGACAACGTGGGACAACGTGGGACAACGTGGGACAACGTGGGACAACGTGGGACACCGTTG
The DNA here is from genome assembly GCF_910591885.1 of Bombus terrestris. Taxonomy (NCBI): domain Eukaryota; kingdom Metazoa; phylum Arthropoda; class Insecta; order Hymenoptera; family Apidae; genus Bombus; species Bombus terrestris. The sequence continues at coordinate 126,513 of NW_025963599.1, forward strand.
GACACCGTTGGACACCGTTGGACACCGTGGGACATCGTTGGACACCGTGGGACAACGTGGGACAACGTGGGACAACGTAGGAAACCATGGAACAACGTGGGACAACGTGGGACATCGTGGGACAACGTGGGACAACGTGGGACAACGTGGGAAACCATGGAACAACGTGGGACAACGTGGGACACCGTTGGACATCGTGGGACAACGTGGGACAACGTGGGACAACGTGGGACAACGTGGGACAACGTGGGACAACGTGGGACAACGTGGGACAACGTGGGACAACGTGGGACAACGTGGGACAACGTGGGACAACGTGGGACAACGTGGGACAACGTGGGACAACGTGGGACAACGTGGGACAACGTGGGACAACGTGGGACAACGTGGGACATCGTGGGACAACGTGGGACAACGTGGGACAACGTGGGAAACCATGGAACAACGTGGGACAACGTGGGACACCGTTGGACATCGTTGGACATCGTTGGACACCGTGGGACAACGTGGGACAACGTGGGAAAACGTGGGACAACGTGGGACACCGTTGGACATCGCTGGACACCGTTGGACATCGTTGGACACCGTGGGACAACGTGGGACAACGTGGGACAACGTGGGACAACGTGGGACAACGTGGGACAACGTGGGACAACGTGGGACAACGTGGGACAACGTGGGACAACGTGGGACAACGTGGGACAACGTGGGACATCGTGGGACAACGTGGGACAACGTGGGACAACGTGGGACAACGTGGGACATCGTTGGACACCGTTGGACACCGTGGGACAACGTGGGACAACGTGGGACCACGTGGGACAACGTGGGACAACGTGGGACAACGTGGGACAACGTGGGACATCGTGGGACAACGTGGGACAACGTGGGACAACGTGGGACAACGTGGGACAACGTGGGACACCGTTGGACACCGTTGGACACCGTGGGACACCGTGGGACAACGTGGGACAACGTGGGACAACGTGGGACAACGTGGGACAACGTGGGAAACCATGGAACAACGTGGGACAACGTGGGACACCGTTGGACATCGTTGGACAACGTGGGACAACGTGGGACAACGTGGGACAACGTGGGACAACGTGGGACAACGTGGGACACCGTTGGACACCGTGGGACACCGTTGGACACCGTTGGACATCGTTGGACACCGTGGGACAACGTGGGACAACGTGGGACAACGTGGGACAACGTGGGACAACGTGGGACAACGTGGGACAACGTGGGACAACGTGGGACAACGTGGGACAACGTGGGACCACGTGGGACAACGTGGGACAACGTGGGACAACGTGGGACAACGTGGGACATCGTGGGACAACGTGGGACAACGTGGGACAACGTGGGACAACGTGGGACAACGTGGGACACCGTTGGACACCGTTGGACACCGTTGGACACCGTTGGACATCGTTGGACACCGTGGGACAACGTGGGACAACGTGGGACAACGTGGGAAACCATGGAACAACGTGGGACAACGTGGGACACCGTTGGACATCGTTGGACATCGTTGGACACCGTGGGACAACGTGGGACAACGTGGGAAAACGTGGGACAACGTGGGACACCGTTGGACATCGCTGGACACCGTTGGACATCGTTGGACACCGTGGGACAACGTGGGACAACGTGGGACAACGTGGGACAACGTGGGACAACGTGGGACAACGTGGGACAACGTGGGACAACGTGGGACAACGTGGGACAACGTGGGACAACGTGGGACAACGTGGGACAACGTGGGACAACGTGGGACACCGTTGGACACCGTTGGACACCGTTGGACACCGTTGGACATCGTTGGACACCGTGGGACAACGTGGGACAACGTGGGACAACGTAGGAAACCATGGAACAACGTGGGACAACGTGGGACATCGTGGGACAACGTGGGACAACGTGGGACAACGTGGGACAACGTGGGACAACGTGGGACACCGTTGGACACCGTTGGACACCGTTGGACACCGTTGGACATCGTTGGACACCGTGGGACAACGTGGGACAACGTGGGACAACGTGGGAAACCATGGAACAACGTGGGACAACGTGGGACACCGTTGGACATCGTTGGACATCGTTGGACATCGTTGGACACCGTGGGACAACGTGGGACAACGTGGGACAACGTGGGACAACGTGGGACACCGTTGGACATCGCTGGACACCGTTGGACATCGTTGGACACCGTGGGACAACGTGGGACAACGTGGGACAACGTGGGACAACGTGGGACAACGTGGGACAACGTGGGACAACGTGGGACAACGTGGGACAACGTGGGACAACGTGGGACAACGTGGGACAACGTGGGACAACGTGGGACAACGTGGGACATCGTGGGACAACGTGGGACAACGTGGGACAACGTGGGACAACGTGGGAAACCATGGAACAACGTGGGACAACGTGGGACACCGTTGGACATCGTTGGACATCGTTGGACACCGTGGGACAACGTGGGACAACGTGGGAAAACGTGGGACAACGTGGGACACCGTTGGACATCGCTGGACACCGTTGGACATCGTTGGACACCGTGGGACAACGTGGGACAACGTGGGACAACGTGGGACAACGTGGGACAACGTGGGACAACGTGGGACAACGTGGGACAACGTGGGACAACGTGGGACAACGTGGGACAACGTGGGACAACGTGGGACATCGTGGGACAACGTGGGACAACGTGGGACAACGTGGGACAACGTAGGAAAACGTGGGACAACGTGGGACACCGTTGGACATCGCTGGACACCGTTGGACATCGTTGGACACCGTGGGACAACGTGGGACAACGTGGGACAACGTGGGACAACGTGGGACAATGTGGGACAACGTGGGACAACGTGGGACACCGTTGGACACCGTTGGACACCGTTGGACACCGTTGGACATCGTTGGACACCGTGGGACAACGTGGGACAACGTGGGACAACGTGGGACAACGTGGGACAACGTGGGACAACGTGGGACAACGTGGGACATCGTTGGACACCGTTGGACACCGTGGGACAACGTGGGACAACGTGGGACACCGTTGGACATCGTTGGACACCGTGGGACAGCGTGGGACAACGTGGGACAACGTGGGACAACGTGGGACAATGTGGGACAACGTGGGACAACGTGGGACATCGTTGGACACCGTTGGACACCGTGGGACAACGTGGGACAACGTGGGACAACGTGGGACAACGTGGGACAACGTGGGAAAACGTGGGACAACGTGGGACACCGTTGGACATCGCTGGACACCGTTGGACATCGTTGGACACCGTGGGACAGCGTGGGACAACGTGGGACAACGTGAGACAACGTGGGACAACGTGGGACAACGTGGGACAACGTGGGACAACGTGGGACATCGTTGGACACCGTTGGACACCGTGGGACAACGTGGGACAACGTGGGACAACGTGGGACAACGTGGGACAACGTGGGACAACGTGGGACAACGTGGGACAACGTGGGACAACGTGGGACAACGTGGGACATCGTGGGACAACGTGGGACAACGTGGGACAACGTGGGACAACGTAGGAAAACGTGGGACAACGTGGGACACCGTTGGACATCGCTGGACACCGTTGGACATCGTTGGACACCGTGGGACAACGTGGGACAACGTGGGACAACGTGGGACAACGTGGGACAATGTGGGACAACGTGGGACAACGTGGGACACCGTTGGACACCGTTGGACACCGTTGGACACCGTTGGACATCGTTGGACACCGTGGGACAACGTGGGACAACGTGGGACAACGTGGGAAACCATGGAACAACGTGGGACAACGTGGGACACCGTTGGACATCGTTGGACATCGTTGGACACCGTGGGACAACGTGGGACAACGTAGGAAAACGTGGGACAACGTGGGACACCGTTGGACATCGCTGGACACCGTTGGACATCGTTGGACACCGTGGGACACCGTTGGACACCGTTGGACATCGTTGGACACCGTGGGACAACGTGGGACAACGTGGGACAACGTGGGACAACGTGGGAAACCATGGAACAACGTGGGACAACGTGGGACACCGTTGGACATCGTTGGACATCGTTGGACACCGTGGGACAACGTGGGACAACGTGGGAAAACGTGGGACAACGTGGGACACCGTTGGACACCGTGGGACAACGTGGGACAACGTGGGACCACGTGGGACAACGTGGGACAACGTGGGACAACGTGGGACAACGTGGGACAACGTGGGACAACGTGGGACACCGTTCGACACCGTTGGACACCGTTGGACACCGTTGGACATCGTTGGACACCGTGGGACAACGTGGGACAACGTGGGAAACCATGGAACAACGTGGGACAACGTGGGACACCGTTGGACATCGTTGGACATCGTTGGACACCGTGGGACAACGTGGGACAACGTGGGAAAACGTGGGACAACGTGGGACACCGTTGGACATCGCTGGACACCGTTGGACATCGTTGGACACCGTGGGACAACGTGGGACAACGTGGGACAACGTGGGACAACGTGGGACAACGTGGGACAACGTGGGACAACGTGGGACAACGTGGGACAACGTGGGACAACGTGGGACAACGTGGGACATCGTGGGACAACGTGGGACAACGTGGGACAACGTGGGACAACGTGGGACAACGTGGGACACCGTTGGACACCGTTGGACACCGTTGGACACCGTTGGACATCGTTGGACACCGTGGGACAACGTGGGACAACGTGGGACAACGTGGGAAACCATGGAACAACGTGGGACAACGTGGGACACCGTTGGACATCGTTGGACATCGTTGGACACCGTGGGACAACGTGGGACAACGTGGGAAAACGTGGGACAACGTGGGACACCGTTGGACATCGCTGGACACCGTTGGACATCGTTGGACACCGTGGGACAACGTGGGACAACGTGGGACAACGTGGGACAACGTGGGACAACGTGGGACAACGTGGGACAACGTGGGACAACGTGGGACAACGTGGGACAACGTGGGACAACGTGGGACAACGTGGGACAACGTGGGACAACGTGGGACACCGTTGGACACCGTTGGACACCGTTGGACACCGTTGGACATCGTTGGACACCGTGGGACAACGTGGGACAACGTGGGACAACGTAGGAAACCATGGAACAACGTGGGACAACGTGGGACATCGTGGGACAACGTGGGACAACGTGGGACAACGTGGGACAACGTGGGACAACGTGGGACAACGTGGGACATCGTTGGACACCGTTGGACACCGTGGGACAACGTGGGACAACGTGGGACCACGTGGGACAACGTGGGACAACGTGGGACAACGTGGGACAACGTGGGACAACGTGGGAAACCATGGAACAACGTGGGACAACGTGGGACACCGTTGGACATCGTTGGACATCGTTGGACACCGTGGGACAACGTGGGACAACGTGGGAAAACGTGGGACAACGTGGGACACCGTTGGACACCGTGGGACAACGTGGGACAACGTGGGAAAACGTGGGACAACGTGGGACAACGTGGGACATCGTGGGACAACGTGGGACAACGTGGGACAACGTGGGACAACGTGGGACATCGTTGGACACCGTTGGACACCGTGGGACAACGTGGGACAACGTGGGACCACGTGGGACAACGTGGGACAACGTGGGACAACGTGGGACAACGTGGGACATCGTGGGACAACGTGGGACAACGTGGGACAACGTGGGACAACGTGGGACAACGTGGGACACCGTTGGACACCGTTGGACACCGTTGGACACCGTTGGACATCGTTGGACACCGTGGGACAACGTGGGACAACGTGGGACAACGTGGGAAACCATGGAACAACGTGGGACAACGTGGGACACCGTTGGACATCGTTGGACATCGTTGGACACCGTGGGACAACGTGGGACAACGTGGGAAAACGTGGGACAACGTGGGACACCGTTGGACATCGCTGGACACCGTTGGACATCGTTGGACACCGTGGGACAACGTGGGACAACGTGGGACAACGTGGGACAACGTGGGACAACGTGGGACAACGTGGGACAACGTGGGACAACGTGGGACAACGTGGGACAACGTGGGACAACGTGGGACAACGTGGGACAACGTGGGACAACGTGGGACACCGTTGGACACCGTTGGACACCGTTGGACACCGTTGGACATCGTTGGACACCGTGGGACAACGTGGGACAACGTGGGACAACGTAGGACACCATGGAACAACGTGGGACAACGTGGGACAACGTGGGACAACGTGGGACAACGTGGGACAACGTGGGAAACCATGGAACAACGTGGGACAACGTGGGACACCGTTGGACATCGTGGGACAACGTGGGACAACGTGGGACAACGTGGGACAACGTGGGACAACGTGGGACAACGTGGGACAACGTGGGACAACGTGGGACAACGTGGGACAACGTGGGACAACGTGGGACAACGTGGGACAACGTGGGACAACGTGGGACAACGTGGGACAACGTGGGACAACGTGGGACAACGTGGGACAACGTGGGACATCGTGGGACAACGTGGGACAACGTGGGACAACGTGGGAAACCATGGAACAACGTGGGACAACGTGGGACACCGTTGGACATCGTTGGACATCGTTGGACACCGTGGGACAACGTGGGACAACGTGGGAAAACGTGGGACAACGTGGGACACCGTTGGACATCGCTGGACACCGTTGGACATCGTTGGACACCGTGGGACAACGTGGGACAACGTGGGACAACGTGGGACAACGTGGGACAACGTGGGACAACGTGGGACAACGTGGGACAACGTGGGACAACGTGGGACAACGTGGGACAACGTGGGACAACGTGGGACATCGTGGGACAACGTGGGACAACGTGGGACAACGTGGGACAACGTGGGACATCGTTGGACACCGTTGGACACCGTGGGACAACGTGGGACAACGTGGGACCACGTGGGACAACGTGGGACAACGTGGGACAACGTGGGACAACGTGGGACATCGTGGGACAACGTGGGACAACGTGGGACAACGTGGGACAACGTGGGACAACGTGGGACACCGTTGGACACCGTTGGACACCGTGGGACACCGTGGGACAACGTGGGACAACGTGGGACAACGTGGGACAACGTGGGACAACGTGGGAAACCATGGAACAACGTGGGACAACGTGGGACACCGTTGGACATCGTTGGACAACGTGGGACAACGTGGGACAACGTGGGACAACGTGGGACAACGTGGGACAACGTGGGACACCGTTGGACACCGTGGGACACCGTTGGACACCGTTGGACATCGTTGGACACCGTGGGACAACGTGGGACAACGTGGGACAACGTGGGACAACGTGGGACAACGTGGGACAACGTGGGACAACGTGGGACAACGTGGGACAACGTGGGACAACGTGGGACCACGTGGGACAACGTGGGACAACGTGGGACAACGTGGGACAACGTGGGACATCGTGGGACAACGTGGGACAACGTGGGACAACGTGGGACAACGTGGGACAACGTGGGACACCGTTGGACACCGTTGGACACCGTTGGACACCGTTGGACATCGTTGGACACCGTGGGACAACGTGGGACAACGTGGGACAACGTGGGAAACCATGGAACAACGTGGGACAACGTGGGACACCGTTGGACATCGTTGGACATCGTTGGACACCGTGGGACAACGTGGGACAACGTGGGAAAACGTGGGACAACGTGGGACACCGTTGGACATCGCTGGACACCGTTGGACATCGTTGGGCACCGTGGGACAACGTGGGACAACGTGGGACAACGTGGGACAACGTGGGACAACGTGGGACAACGTGGGACAACGTGGGACAACGTGGGACAACGTGGGACAACGTGGGACAACGTGGGACAACGTGGGACAACGTGGGACAACGTGGGACACCGTTGGACACCGTTGGACACCGTTGGACACCGTTGGACATCGTTGGACACCGTGGGACAACGTGGGACAACGTGGGACAACGTAGGAAACCATGGAACAACGTGGGACAACGTGGGACATCGTGGGACAACGTGGGACAACGTGGGACAACGTGGGACAACGTGGGACAACGTGGGACACCGTTGGACACCGTTGGACACCGTTGGACACCGTTGGACATCGTTGGACACCGTGGGACAACGTGGGACAACGTGGGACAACGTGGGAAACCATGGAACAACGTGGGACAACGTGGGACACCGTTGGACATCGTTGGACATCGTTGGACATCGTTGGACACCGTGGGACAACGTGGGACAACGTGGGAAAACGTGGGACAACGTGGGACACCGTTGGACATCGCTGGACACCGTTGGACATCGTTGGACACCGTGGGACAACGTGGGACAACGTGGGACAACGTGGGACAACGTGGGACAACGTGGGACAACGTGGGACAACGTGGGACAACGTGGGACAACGTGGGACAACGTGGGACAACGTGGGACAACGTGGGACAACGTGGGACAACGTGGGACAACGTGGGACAACGTGGGACAACGTGGGACAACGTGGGACAACGTGGGAAACCATGGAACAACGTGGGACAACGTGGGACACCGTTGGACATCGTTGGACATCGTTGGACACCGTGGGACAACGTGGGACAACGTGGGAAAACGTGGGACAACGTGGGACACCGTTGGACATCGCTGGACACCGTTGGACATCGTTGGACACCGTGGGACAACGTGGGACAACGTGGGACAACGTGGGACAACGTGGGACAACGTGGGACAACGTGGGACAACGTGGGACAACGTGGGACAACGTGGGACAACGTGGGACAACGTGGGACAACGTGGGACATCGTGGGACAACGTGGGACAACGTGGGACAACGTGGGACAACGTAGGAAAACGTGGGACAACGTGGGACACCGTTGGACATCGCTGGACACCGTTGGACATCGTTGGACACCGTGGGACAACGTGGGACAACGTGGGACAACGTGGGACAACGTGGGACAATGTGGGACAACGTGGGACAACGTGGGACACCGTTGGACACCGTTGGACACCGTTGGACACCGTTGGACATCGTTGGACACCGTGGGACAACGTGGGACAACGTGGGACAACGTGGGACAACGTGGGACAATGTGGGACAACGTGGGACAACGTGGGACATCGTTGGACACCGTTGGACACCGTGGGACAACGTGGGACAACGTGGGACACCGTTGGACATCGTTGGACACCGTGGGACAGCGTGGGACAACGTGGGACAACGTGGGACAACGTGGGACAACGTGGGACAACGTGGGACAACGTGGGACATCGTTGGACACCGTTGGACACCGTGGGACAACGTGGGACAACGTGGGACAACGTGGGACAACGTGGGACAACGTGGGAAAACGTGGGACAACGTGGGACACCGTTGGACATCGCTGGACACCGTTGGACATCGTTGGACACCGTGGGACAGCGTGGGACAACGTGGGACAACGTGAGACAACGTGGGACAACGTGGGACAACGTGGGACAACGTGGGACATCGTTGGACACCGTTGGACACCGTGGGACAACGTGGGACAACGTGGGACAACGTGGGACAACGTGGGACAACGTGGGACAACGTGGGACAACGTGGGACAACGTGGGACAACGTGGGACAACGTGGGACAACGTGGGACATCGTGGGACAACGTGGGACAACGTGGGACAACGTGGGACATCGTGGGACAACGTGGGACAACGTGGGACAACGTGGGACAACGTGGGACATCGTTGGACACCGTTGGACACCGTGGGACAACGTGGGACAACGTGGGACCACGTGGGACAACGTGGGACAACGTGGAACAACGTGGGACAACGTGGGACATCGTGGGACAACGTGGGACAACGTGGGACAACGTGGGACACCGTTGGACACCGTTGGACACCGTTGGACATCGTTGGACACCGTGGGACAACGTGGGACAACGTGGGACAACGTGGGAAACCATGGAACAACGTGGGACAACGTGGGACACCGTTGGACACCGTTGGACACCGTTGGACACCGTTGGACATCGTTGGACACCGTGGGACAACGTGGGACAACGTGGGACAACGTGGGAAACCATGGATCAACGTGGGACAACGTGGGACATCGTGGGACAACGTGGGACAACGTGGGACAACGTGGGACACCGTTGGACACCGTTGGACACCGTTGGGCATCGCTGGACACCGTTGGACATCGTTGGACACCGTGGGACAGCGTGGGACAACGTGGGACAACGTGGGACAACGTGGGACAACGTGGGAAACCATGGATCAACGTGGGACAACGTGGGACATCGTGGGACAACGTGGGACAACGTGGGACAACGTGGGACACCGTTGGACATCGTTGGACACCGTGGGACAACGTGGGACAACGTGGGACAACGTGGGAAACCATGGAACAACGTGGGACAACGTGGGACATCGTGGGACAACGTGGGACAACGTGGGACAACGTGGGACACCGTTGGACACCGTTGGACACCGTTGGACACCGTTGGACATCGTTGGACACCGTGGGACAACGTGGGACAACGTGGGACAACGTGGGAAACCATGGAACAACGTGGGACAACGTGGGACACCGTTGGACATCGTTGGACATCGTTGGACACCGTGGGACAACGTGGGACAACGTGGGACAACGTGGGACAACGTGGGACAACGTGGGAAACCATGGAACAACGTGGGACAACGTGGGACAACGTGGGACAACGTGGGACAACGTGGGACAACGTGGGACAACGTGGGACAACGTGGGACAACGTGGGACAACGTGGGACATCGTGGGACAACGTGGGACAACGTGGGACAACGTGGGACAACGTGGGACAACGTGGGACAACGTGGGACAACGTGGGACAACGTGGGACACCGTTGGACATCGTTGGACACCGTGGGACAACGTGGGACAACGTGGGACAACGTGGGACAACGTGGGACAACGTGGGACATCGTGGGACAACGTGGGACAACGTGGGACAACGTGGGACAACGTAGGAAAACGTGGGACAACGTGGGACACCGTTGGACATCGCTGGACACCGTTGGACATCGTTGGACACCGTGGGACAACGTGGGACAACGTGGGACAACGTGGGACAACGTGGGACAATGTGGGACAACGTGGGACAACGTGGGACACCGTTGGACACCGTTGGACACCGTTGGACACCGTTGGACATCGTTGGACACCGTGGGACAACGTGGGACAACGTGGGACAACGTGGGAAACCATGGAACAACGTGGGACAACGTGGGACACCGTTGGACATCGTTGGACATCGTTGGACACCGTGGGACAACGTGGGACAACGTAGGAAAACGTGGGACAACGTGGGACACCGTTGGACATCGCTGGACACCGTTGGACATCGTTGGACACCGTGGGACAACGTGGGACAACGTGGGACAACGTGGGACAACGTGGGACAATGTGGGACAACGTGGGACAACGTGGGACAACGTGGGAAAACGTGGGACAACGTGGGACACCGTTGGACATCGCTGGACACCGTTGGACATCGTTGGACACCGTGGGACAACGTGGGGCAACGTGGGACAACGTGGGACAACGTGGGACAACGTGGGACAACGTGGGACAACGTGGGACAACGTGGGACAACGTGGGACAACGTGGGACAACGTGGGACAACGTGGGACATCGTGGGACAACGTGGGACAACGTGGGACAACGTGGGACAACGTGGGACATCGTTGGACACCGTTGGACACCGTGGGACAACGTGGGACAACGTGGGACAACGTGGGACAACGTGGGACAACGTGGGACAACGTGGGACAACGTGGGACAACGTGGGACAACGTGGGACAACGTGGGACAACGTGGGAAACCATGGAACAACGTGGGACAACGTGGGACACCGTTGGACATCGTGGGACATCGTTGGACACCGTGGGACAACGTGGGACAACGTGGGAAAACGTGGGACAACGTGGGACACCGTTGGACATCGCTGGACACCGTTGGACATCGTTGGACACCGTGGGACAACGTGGGACAACGTGGGACAACGTGGGACAGCGTGGGACAACGTGGGACAACGTGGGACAACGTGGGACAACGTGGGACAACGTGGGACATCGTGGGACAACGTGGGACAACGTGGGACAACGTGGGACATCGTGGGACAACGTGGGACAACGTGGGACAACGTGGGACAACGTGGGACATCGTTGGACACCGTTGGACACCGTGGGACAACGTGGGACAACGTGGGACCACGTGGGACAACGTGGGACAACGTGGGACAACGTGGGACAACGTGGGACATCGTGGGACAACGTGGGACAACGTGGGACAACGTGGGACAACGTGGGACAACGTGGGACACCGTTGGACACCGTTGGACACCGTTGGACACCGTTGGACATCGTTGGACACCGTGGGACAACGTGGGACAACGTGGGACAACGTGGGAAACCATGGAACAACGTGGGACAACGTGGGACATCGTGGGACAACGTGGGACAACGTGGGACAACGTGGGACACCGTTGGACACCGTTGGACACCGTTGGACACCGTTGGACATCGTTGGACACCGTGGGACAACGTGGGACAACGTGGGACAACGTGGGACACCGTTGGACACCGTTGGACACCGTTGGACACCGTTGGACATCGTTGGACACCGTGGGACAACGTGGGACAACGTGGGACAACGTGGGAAACCATGGAACAACGTGGGACAACGTGGGACACCGTGGGACAACGTGGGACAAGGTGGGACAACGTGGGACACCGTTGGACACCGTTGGACACCGTTGGACACCGTTGGACATCGTTGGACACCGTGGGACAACGTGGGACAACGTGGGACAACGTGGGAAACCATGGAACAACGTGGGACAACGTGGGACACCGTTGGACACCGTTGGACATCGTTGGACACCGTTGGACACCGTGGGACAACGTGGGACAACGTGGGACAACGTGGGACAACGTGGGACAACGTGGGACAACGTGGGACAACGTGGGACAACGTGGGACAACGTGGGACAACGTGGGACAACGTGGGACAACGTGGGACACCGTGGGACAACGTGGGACAACGTGGGACAACGTGGGACAACGTGGGACATCGTTGGACACCGTTGGACACCGTGGGACAACGTGGGACAACGTGGGACCACGTGGGACAACGTGGGACAACGTGGGACAACGTGGGACAACGTGGGACATCGTGGGACAACGTGGGACAACGTGGGACAACGTGGGACAACGTGGGACAACGTGGGACACCGTTGGACACCGTTGGACACCGTTGGACACCGTTGGACATCGTTGGACACCGTGGGACAACGTGGGACAACGTGGGACAACGTGGGAAACCATGGAACAACGTGGGACAACGTGGGACACCGTTGGACATCGTTGGACATCGTTGGACATCGTTGGACACCGTGGGACAACGTGGGACAACGTGGGAAAACGTGGGACAACGTGGGACACCGTTGGACATCGCTGGACACCGTTGGACATCGTTGGACACCGTGGGACAACGTGGGACAACGTGGGACAACGTGGGACAACGTGGGACAACGTGGGACAACGTGGGACAACGTGGGACAACGTGGGACAACGTGGGACAACGTGGGACAACGTGGGACAACGTGGGACAACGTGGGACAACGTGGGACATCGTGGGACAACGTGGGACAACGTGGGACAACGTGGGACAACGTGGGAAACCATGGAACAACGTGGGACAACGTGGGACACCGTTGGACATCGTTGGACATCGTTGGACACCGTGGGACAACGTGGGACAACGTGGGAAAACGTGGGACAACGTGGGACACCGTTGGACATCGCTGGACACCGTTGGACATCGTTGGACACCGTGGGACAACGTGGGACAACGTGGGCCAACGTGGGACAACGTGGGACAACGTGGGACAACGTGGGACAACGTGGGACAACGTGGGACAACGTGGGACAACGTGGGACAACGTGGGACAACGTGGGACATCGTGGGACAACGTGGGACAACGTGGGACAACGTGGGACAACGTAGGAAAACGTGGGACAACGTGGGACACCGTTGGACATCGCTGGACACCGTTGGACATCGTTGGACACCGTGGGACAACGTGGGACAACGTGGGACAACGTGGGACAACGTGGGACAATGTGGGACAACGTGGGACAACGTGGGACACCGTTGGACACCGTTGGACACCGTTGGACACCGTTGGACATCGTTGGACACCGTGGGACAACGTGGGACAACGTGGGACAACGTGGGACAACGTGGGACAACGTGGGACAACGTGGGACAACGTGGGACATCGTTGGACACCGTTGGACACCGTGGGACAACGTGGGACAACGTGGGACACCGTTGGACATCGTTGGACACCGTGGGACAGCGTGGGACAACGTGGGACAACGTGGGACAACGTGGGACAATGTGGGACAACGTGGGACAACGTGGGACATCGTTGGACACCGTTGGACACCGTGGGACAACGTGGGACAACGTGGGACAACGTGGGACAACGTGGGACAACGTGGGAAAACGTGGGACAACGTGGGACACCGTTGGACATCGCTGGACACCGTTGGACATCGTTGGACACCGTGGGACAGCGTGGGACAACGTGGGACAACGTGGGACAACGTGGGACAACGTGGGACAACGTGGGACAACGTGGGACAACGTGGGACATCGTTGGACACCGTTGGACACCGTGGGACAACGTGGGACAACGTGGGACAACGTGGGACAACGTGGGACAACGTGGGACAACGTGGGACAACGTGGGACAACGTGGGACAACGTGGGACAACGTGGGAAACCATGGAACAACGTGGGACAACGTGGGACACCGTTGGACATCGTTGGACATCGTTGGACACCGTGGGACAACGTGGGACAACGTGGGAAAACGTGGGACAACGTGGGACACCGTTGGACATCGCTGGACACCGTTGGACATCGTTGGACACCGTGGGACAACGTGGGACAACGTGGGACAACGTGGGACAGCGTGGGACAACGTGGGACAACGTGGGACAACGTGGGACAACGTGGGACAACGTGGGACATCGTGGGACAACGTGGGACAACGTGGGACAACGTGGGACATCGTGGGACAACGTGGGACAACGTGGGACAACGTGGGACAACGTGGGACATCGTTGGACACCGTTGGACACCGTGGGACAACGTGGGACAACGTGGGACCACGTGGGACAACGTGGGACAACGTGGAACAACGTGGGACAACGTGGGACATCGTGGGACAACGTGGGACAACGTGGGACAACGTGGGACAACGTGGGACAACGTGGGACACCGTTGGACACCGTTGGACACCGTTGGACACCGTTGGACATCGTTGGACACCGTGGGACAACGTGGGACAACGTGGGACAACGTGGGAAACCATGGATCAACGTGGGACAACGTGGGACATCGTGGGACAACGTGGGACAACGTGGGACAACGTGGGACACCGTTGGACACCGTTGGACACCGTTGGACACCGTTGGACATCGTTGGACACCGTGGGACAACGTGGGACAACGTGGGACAACGTGGGACACCGTTGGACACCGTGGGACAACGTGGGACAACGTGGGACAACGTGGGAAACCATGGAACAACGTGGGACAACGTGGGACATCGTGGGACAACGTGGGACAACGTGGGACAACGTGGGACACCGTTGGACACCGTTGGACACCGTTGGACACCGTTGGACATCGTTGGACACCGTGGGACAACGTGGGACAACGTGGGACAACGTGGGAAACCATGGAACAACGTGGGACAACGTGGGACACCGTTGGACACCGTTGGACACCGTTGGACACCGTTGGACATCGTTGGACACCGTGGGACAACGTGGGACAACGTGGGACAACGTGGGAAACCATGGATCAACGTGGGACAACGTGGGACATCGTGGGACAACGTGGGACAACGTGGGACAACGTGGGACACCGTTGGACACCGTTGGACACCGTTGGACATCGCTGGACACCGTTGGACATCGTTGGACACCGTGGGACAGCGTGGGACAACGTGGGACAACGTGGGACAACGTGGGACAACGTGGGAAACCATGGATCAACGTGGGACAACGTGGGACATCGTGGGACAACGTGGGACAACGTGGGACAACGTGGGACACCGTTGGACATCGTTGGACACCGTGGGACAACGTGGGACAACGTGGGACAACGTGGGAAACCATGGAACAACGTGGGACAACGTGGGACATCGTGGGACAACGTGGGACAACGTGGGACAACGTGGGACACCGTTGGACACCGTTGGACACCGTTGGACACCGTTGGACATCGTTGGACACCGTGGGACAACGTGGGACAACGTGGGACAACGTGGGAAACCATGGAACAACGTGGGACAACGTGGGACACCGTTGGACATCGTTGGACATCGTTGGACACCGTGGGACAACGTGGGACAACGTGGGACAACGTGGGACAACGTGGGACAACGTGGGAAACCATGGAACAACGTGGGACAACGTGGGACAACGTGGGACAACGTGGGACAACGTGGGACAACGTGGGACAACGTGGGACAACGTGGGACAACGTGGGACAACGTGGGACAACGTGGGACAACGTGGGACAACGTGGGACAACGTGGGACAACGTGGGACAACGTGGGACAACGTGGGACAACGTGGGACAACGTGGGACACCGTTGGACATCGTTGGACACCGTGGGACAACGTGGGACAACGTGGGACAACGTGGGACAACGTGGGACAACGTGGGACATCGTGGGACAACGTGGGACAACGTGGGACAACGTGGGACAACGTAGGAAAACGTGGGACAACGTGGGACACCGTTGGACATCGCTGGACACCGTTGGACATCGTTGGACACCGTGGGACAACGTGGGACAACGTGGGACAACGTGGGACAACGTGGGACAATGTGGGACAACGTGGGACAACGTGGGACACCGTTGGACACCGTTGGACACCGTTGGACACCGTTGGACATCGTTGGACACCGTGGGACAACGTGGGACAACGTGGGACAACGTGGGAAACCATGGAACAACGTGGGACAACGTGGGACACCGTTGGACATCGTTGGACATCGTTGGACACCGTGGGACAACGTGGGACAACGTAGGAAAACGTGGGACAACGTGGGACACCGTTGGACATCGCTGGACACCGTTGGACATCGTTGGACACCGTGGGACAACGTGGGACAACGTGGGACAACGTGGGACAACGTGGGACAATGTGGGACAACGTGGGACAACGTGGGACAACGTGGGAAAACGTGGGACAACGTGGGACACCGTTGGACATCGCTGGACACCGTTGGACATCGTTGGACACCGTGGGACAACGTGGGACAACGTGGGACAACGTGGGACAACGTGGGACACCGTGGGACAACGTGGGACAACGTGGGACAACGTGGGACAACGTGGGACAACGTGGGACAACGTGGGACAACGTGGGACAACGTGGGACAACGTGGGAAACCATGGAACAACGTGGGACAACGTGGGACACCGTTGGACATCGTTGGACATCGTTGGACACCGTGGGACAACGTGGGACAACGTGGGAAAACGTGGGACAACGTGGGACACCGTTGGACATCGCTGGACACCGTTGGACATCGTTGGACACCGTGGGACAACGTGGGACAACGTGGGACAACGTGGGACAGCGTGGGACAACGTGGGACAACGTGGGACAACGTGGGACAACGTGGGACAACGTGGGACATCGTGGGACAACGTGGGACAACGTGGGACAACGTGGGACATCGTGGGACAACGTGGGACAACGTGGGACAACGTGGGACAACGTGGGACATCGTTGGACACCGTTGGACACCGTGGGACAACGTGGGACAACGTGGGACCACGTGGGACAACGTGGGACAACGTGGGACAACGTGGGACAACGTGGGACATCGTGGGACAACGTGGGACAACGTGGGACAACGTGGGACAACGTGGGACAACGTGGGACACCGTTGGACACCGTTGGACACCGTTGGACACCGTTGGACATCGTTGGACACCGTGGGACAACGTGGGACAACGTGGGACAACGTGGGAAACCATGGAACAACGTGGGACAACGTGGGACATCGTGGGACAACGTGGGACAACGTGGGACAACGTGGGACACCGTTGGACACCGTTGGACACCGTTGGACACCGTTGGACATCGTTGGACACCGTGGGACAACGTGGGACAACGTGGGACAACGTGGGACACCGTTGGACACCGTTGGACACCGTTGGACACCGTTGGACATCGTTGGACACCGTGGGACAACGTGGGACAACGTGGGACAACGTGGGAAACCATGGAACAACGTGGGACAACGTGGGACATCGTGGGACAACGTGGGACAACGTGGGACAACGTGGGACACCGTTGGACACCGTTGGACACCGTTGGACACCGTTGGACATCGTTGGACACCGTGGGACAACGTGGGACAACGTGGGACAACGTGGGAAGCCATGGAACAACGTGGGACAACGTGGGACACCGTTGGACACCGTTGGACATCGTTGGACACCGTGGGACAACGTGGGACAACGTGGGACAACGTGGGACAACGTGGGACAACGTGGGAAACCATGGAACAACGTGGGACAACGTGGGACAACGTGGGACAACGTGGGACAACGTGGGACAACGTGGGACAACGTGGGACAACGTGGGACAACGTGGGACAACGTGGGACATCGTGGGACAACGTGGGACAACGTGGGACAACGTGGGACAACGTGGGACAACGTGGGACAACGTGGGACACCGTTGGACATCGTTGGACACCGTGGGACAACGTGGGACAACGTGGGACAACGTGGGACAACGTGGGACAACGTGGGACATCGTGGGACAACGTGGGACAACGTGGGACAACGTGGGACAACGTGGGACAACGTGGGACACCGTTGGACACCGTTGGACACCGTTGGACACCGTTGGACACCGTTGGACACCGTTGGACACCGTTGGACACCGTTGGACATCGTGGGACACCGTGGGACAACGTGGGACAACGTGGGACAACGTGGGAAACCATGGAACAACGTGGGACAACGTGGGACACCGTTGGACATCGTTGGACAACGTGGGACAACGTGGGACAACGTGGGACAACGTGGGACAACGTGGGACAACGTGGGACAACGTGGGACACCGTTGGACACCGTGGGACACCGTTGGACACCGTTGGACATCGTTGGACACCGTGGGACAACGTGGGACAACGTGGGACAACGTGGGACAACGTGGGACAACGTGGGACAACGTGGGACAACGTGGGACAACGTGGGACAACGTGGGACAACGTGGGACATCGTTTGACAACGTGGGACAACGTGGGACAACGTGGGACAACGTGGGACACCGTTGGACAACGTGGGACACCGTTGGACATCGTTGGACACCGTGGGACAACGTGGGACAACGTGGGAAAACGTGGGAAAACGTGGGACAACGTGGGACAACGTGGGACAACGTGGGACAACGTGGGACAACGTGGGACAACGTGGGACAACGTGGGACAACGTGGGACAACGTGGGACAACGTGGGACAACGTGGGACAACGTGGGACAACGTGGGACAACGTGGGACAACGTTGGACACCGTGGGACACCGTTGGACACCGTTGGACATCGTTGGACACCGTGGGACAACGTGGGACAACGTGGGACAACGTGGGACAACGTGGGAAACCATGGAACAACGTGGGACAACGTGGGACATCGTGGGACAACGTGGGACAACGTGGGACAACGTGGGACACCGTTGGACACCGTTGGAAACCGTTGGACACCGTTGGACATCGTTGGACACCGTGGGACAACGTGGGACAACGTGGGACAACGTGGGACACCGTTGGACACCGTTGGACACCGTTGGACACCGTGGGACACCGTTGGACAACGTGGGACAACGTGGGACATCGTGGGACAACGTGGGACAACGTTGGACACCGTGGGACACCGTTGGACACCGTTGGACATCGTTGGACACCGTGGGACAACGTGGGAAAACGTGGGACAACGTGGGACAACGTGGGACAACGTGGGACAACGTGGGACAACGTGGGACAACGTGGGACAACGTGGGACAACGTGGGACATCGTTTGACAACGTGGGACAACGTGGGACAACGTGGGACAACGTGGGACACCGTTGGACAACGTGGGACACCGTTGGACATCGTTGGACACCGTGGGACAACGTGGGACAACGTGGGAAAACGTGGGACAACGTGGGACAACGTGGGACAACGTGGGACAACGTGGGACAACGTGGGACAACGTGGGACAACGTGGGACAACGTGGGACATCGTTTGACAACGTGGGACAACGTGGGACAACGTGGGACAACGTGGGACAACGTGGGACAACGTGGGACAACGTGGGACAACGTTGGACACCGTGGGAAACCGTTGGACACCGTTGGACATCGTTGGACACCGTGGGACGACGTGGGACAACGTGGGAAAACGTGGGACAACGTGGGACAACGTGGGACAACGTGGGACAACGTGGGACAACGTGGGACAACGTGGGACAACGTGGGACAACGTGGGACAACGTGGGACAACGTGGGACATCGTGGGACAACGTGGGACAACGTGGGACAACGTGGGACAACGTGGGACAACGTGGGACACCGTTGGACATCGTTGGACACCGTGGGACAACGTGGGACAACGTGGGACAACGTGGGACACCGTTGGACACCGTTGGACACCGTTGGACACCGTTGGACATCGTTGGACACCGTGGGACAACGTGGGACAACGTGGGACAACGTGGGACAACGTGGGACAACGTGGGAAACCATGGAAAAACGTGGGACAACGTGGGACACCGTTGGACATCGTTGGACAACGTGGGACAACGTGGGACAACGTGGGACAACGTGGGACAACGTGGGACAACGTGGGACAACGTGGGACACCGTTGGACACCGTGGGACTCCGTTGGACACCGTTGGACATCGTTGGACACCGTGGGACAACGTGGGACAACGTGGGACAACGTGGGACAACGTGGGACAACGTGGGACACCGTGGGACACCGTGGGACAACGTGGGACAACGTGGGACCACGTGGGACAACGTGGGACAACGTGGGACAACGTGGGACAACGTGGGACAACGTGGGACAACGTGGGACAACGTGGGACAACGTGGGACAACGTGGGACAACGTGGGACAACGTGGGACAACGTGGGACAACGTGGGACAACGTGGGACAACGTGGGACAACGTGGGACAACGTGGGACACCGTTGGACATCGTTGGACACCGTGGGACAACGTGGGACAACGTGGGACAACGTGGGACACCGTTGGACATCGTTGGACACCGTGGGACAACGTGGGACAACGTGGGACAACGTGGGACACCGTTGGACACCGTTGGACACCGTTGGACACCGTTGGACACCGTTGGACATCGTTGGACACCGTGGGACAACGTGGGACAACGTGGGACAACGTGGGACAACGTGGGACAACGTGGGAAACCATGGAAAAACGTGGGACAACGTGGGACACCGTTGGACATCGTTGGACAACGTGGGACAACGTGGGACAACGTGGGACAACGTGGGACAACGTGGGACAACGTGGGACAACGTGGGACAACGTGGGACAACGTGGGACAACGTGGGACAACGTGGGACAACGTGGGACATCGTTTGACAACGTGGGACAACGTGGGACAACGTGGGACAACGTGGGACAACGTGGGACAACGTGGGACAACGTGGGACAACGTTGGACACCGTGGGAAACCGTTGGACACCGTTGGACATCGTTGGACACCGTGGGACGACGTGGGACAACGTGGGAAAACGTGGGACAACGTGGGACAACGTGGGACAACGTGGGACAACGTGGGACAACGTGGGACAACGTGGGACAACGTGGGACAACGTGGGACAACGTGGGACAACGTGGGACAGCGTGGGACAACGTGGGACAACGTGGGACAACGTGGGACAACGTGGGACAACGTGGGACACCGTTGGACATCGTTGGACACCGTGGGACAACGTGGGACAACGTGGGACAACGTGGGACACCGTTGGACACCGTTGGACACCGTTGGACACCGTTGGACATCGTTGGACACCGTGGGACAACGTGGGACAACGTGGGACAACGTGGGACAACGTGGGACAACGTGGGAAACCATGGAAAAACGTGGGACAACGTGGGACACCGTTGGACATCGTTGGACAACGTGGGACAACGTGGGACAACGTGGGACAACGTGGGACAACGTGGGACAACGTGGGACAACGTGGGACAACGTGGGACACCGTTGGACATCGTTGGACACCGTGGGACAACGTGGGACAACGTGGGACAACGTGGGACAACGTGGGACAACGTGGGACATCGTTTGACAACGTGGGACAACGTGGGACAACGTGGGACAACGTGGGACAACGTGGGACAACGTGGGACAACGTGGGACAACGTTGGACACCGTGGGAAACCGTTGGACACCGTTGGACATCGTTGGACACCGTGGGACGACGTGGGACAACGTGGGAAAACGTGGGACAACGTGGGACAACGTGGGACAACGTGGGACAACGTGGGACAACGTGGGACAACGTGGGACAACGTGGGACAACGTGGGACAACGTGGGACAACGTGGGACATCGTGGGACAACGTGGGACAACGTGGGACAACGTGGGACAACGTGGGACAACGTGGGACACCGTTGGACATCGTTGGACACCGTGGGACAACGTGGGACAACGTGGGACAACGTGGGACACCGTTGGACACCGTTGGACACCGTTGGACACCGTTGGACATCGTTGGACACCGTGGGACAACGTGGGACAACGTGGGACAACGTGGGACAACGTGGGACAACGTGGGAAACCATGGAAAAACGTGGGACAACGTGGGACACCGTTGGACATCGTGGGACAACGTGGGACAACGTGGGACAACGTGGGACAACGTGGGACAACGTGGGACAACGTGGGACAACGTGGGACACCGTTGGACACCGTGGGACTCCGTTGGACACCGTTGGACATCGTTGGACACCGTGGGACAACGTGGGACAACGTGGGACAACGTGGGACAACGTGGGACAACGTGGGACACCGTTGGACACCGTGGGACAACGTGGGACAACGTGGGACCACGTGGGACAACGTGGGACAACGTGGGACAACGTGGGACAACGTGGGACAACGTGGGACAACGTGGGACAACGTGGGACAACGTGGGACAACGTGGGACAACGTGGGACAACGTGGGACAACGTGGGACAACGTGGGACAACGTGGGACAACGTGGGACAACGTGGGACAACGTGGGACACCGTTGGACATCGTTGGACACCGTGGGACAACGTGGGACAACGTGGGACAACGTGGGACACCGTTGGACATCGTTGGACACCGTGGGACAACGTGGGACAACGTGGGACAACGTGGGACACCGTTGGACACCGTTGGACACCGTTGGACACCGTTGGACATCGTTGGACACCGTGGGACAACGTGGGACAACGTGGGACACCGTGGGAAACCATGGAAAAACGTGGGACAACGTGGGACACCGTTGGACATCGTTGGACAACGTGGGACAACGTGGGACAACGTGGGACAACGTGGGACAACGTGGGACAACGTGGGACACCGTTGGACACCGTGGGACACCGTTGGACACCGTTGGACATCGTTGGACACCGTGGGACAACGTGGGACAACGTGGGACAACGTGGGACAACGTGGGACAACGTGGGACACCGTTGGACACCGTGGGACAACGTGGGACAACGTGGGACCACGTGGGACAACGTGGGACAACGTGGGACAACGTGGGACAACGTGGGACAACGTGGGACAACGTGGGACAACGTGGGACAACGTGGGACAACGTGGGACAACGTGGGACAACGTGGGACAACGTGGGACAACGTGGGACAACGTGGGACAACGTGGGACAACGTGGGACAACGTGGGACAACGTGGGACAACGTGGGACAACGTGGGACATCGTGGGACAACGTGGGACAACGTGGGACAACGTGGGACAACGTGGGACAACGTGGGACACCGTTGGACATCGTTGGACACCGTGGGACAACGTGGGACACCTTTGGACAACGTGGGACACCGTTGGACATCGTTGGACACCGTGGGACAACGTGGGACACCGTTGGACATCGTTGGACACCGTGGGACAACGTGGGACAACGTGGGACAACTTGGGACACCGTTGGACACCGTTGGACACCGTTGGACACCGTTGGACAACGTGGGACAACGTGGGACACCGTTGGACACCGTTGGACATCGTTGGACACCGTGGGACAACGTGGGACAACGTGGGAAAACGTGGGACAACGTGGGAAAACGTGGGACAACGTGGGACACCGTTGGACATCGCTGGACACCGTTGGACATCGTGGGACAACGTGGGACAACGTGGGACAACGTGGGACAACGTGGGACAACGTGGGACAACGTGGGACAACGTGGGACAACGTGGGACAACGTGGGACAACGTGGGACAACGTGGGACAACGTGGGACAACGTGGGACAACGTGGGACAACGTGGGAAACCATGGAACAACGTGGGACAACGTGGGACACCGTTGGACATCGTTGGACATCGTTGGACACCGTGGGACAACGTGGGACAACGTAGGAAAACGTGGGACAACGTGGGACACCGTTGGACATCGCTGGACACCGTTGGACATCGTTGGACACCGTGGGACAACGTGGGACAACGTGGGACAACGTGGGACAATGTGGGACATCGTGGGACAACGTGGGACAACGTGGGAAAACGTGGGACAACGTGGGACACCGTTGGACATCGCTGGACACCGTTGGACATCGTTGGACACCGTGGGACAACGTGGGGCAACGTGGGACAACGTGGGACAACGTGGGACAACGTGGGACAACGTGGGACAACGTGGGACAACGTGGGACAACGTGGGACAACGTGGGACAACGTGGGACAACGTGGGACATCGTGGGACAACGTGGGACAACGTGGGACAACGTGGGACAACGTGGGACATCGTTGGACACCGTTGGACACCGTGGGACAACGTGGGACAACGTGGGACAACGTGGGACAACGTGGGACAACGTGGGACAACGTGGGACAACGTGGGACAACGTGGGACAACGTGGGAAACCATGGAACAACGTGGGACAACGTGGGACACCGTTGGACATCGTTGGACATCGTTGGACACCGTGGGACAACGTGGGACAACGTGGGAAAACGTGGGACAACGTGGGACACCGTTGGACATCGCTGGACACCGTTGGACATCGTTGGACACCGTGGGACAACGTGGGACAACGTGGGACAACGTGGGACAGCGTGGGACAACGTGGGACAACGTGGGACAACGTGGGACATCGTGGGACAACGTGGGACAACGTGGGACAACGTGGGACATCGTGGGACAACGTGGGACAACGTGGGACAACGTGGGACACCGTGGGACATCGTTGGACACCGTTGGACACCGTGGGACAACGTGGGACAACGTGGGACAACGTGGGACATCGTGGGACAACGTGGGACAACGTGGGACAACGTGGGACAACGTGGGACAACGTGGGACACCGTTGGACACCGTTGGACACCGTTGGACACCGTTGGACATCGTTGGACACCGTGGGACAACGTGGGACAACGTGGGACAACGTGGGAAACCATGGAACAACGTGGGACAACGTGGGACATCGTGGGACAACGTGGGACAACGTGGGACAACGTGGGACACCGTTGGACACCGTTGGACACCGTTGGACACCGTTGGACATCGTTGGACACCGTGGGACAACGTGGGACAACGTGGGACAACGTGGGACACCGTTGGACACCGTTGGACACCGTTGGACACCGTTGGACATCGTTGGACACCGTGGGACAACGTGGGACAACGTGGGACAACGTGGGAAACCATGGAACAACGTGGGACAACGTGGGACATCGTGGGACAACGTGGGACAACGTGGGACAACGTGGGACACCGTTGGACACCGTTGGACACCGTTGGACACCGTTGGACATCGTTGGACACCGTGGGACAACGTGGGACAACGTGGGACAACGTGGGAAACCATGGAACAACGTGGGACAACGTGGGACACCGTTGGACATCGTTGGACATCGTTGGACACCGTGGGACAACGTGGGACAACGTGGGACAACGTGGGACAACGTGGGACAACGTGGGACACCATGGAACAACGTGGGACAACGTGGGACAACGTGGGACAACGTGGGACAACGTGGGACAACGTGGGACAACGTGGGACAACGTGGGACAACGTGGGACAACGTGGGACATCGTGGGACAACGTGGGACAACGTGGGACAACGTGGGACAACGTGGGACAACGTGGGACAACGTGGGACAACGTGGGACAACGTGGGACACCGTTGGACATCGTTGGACACCGTGGGACAACGTGGGACAACGTGGGACAACGTGGGACAACGTGGGACAACGTGGGACATCGTGGGACAACGTGGGACAACGTGGGACAACGTGGGACAACGTGGGACAACGTGGGACAACGTGGGACACCGTTGGACACCGTTGGACACCGTTGGACACCGTTGGACACCGTTGGACACCGTTGGACACCGTTGGACACCGTTGGACATCGTTGGACACCGTGGGACAACGTGGGACAACGTGGGACAACGTGGGAAACCATGGAACAACGTGGGACAACGTGGGACACCGTTGGACATCGTTGGACAACGTGGGACAACGTGGGACAACGTGGGACAACGTGGGACAACGTGGGACAACGTGGGACAACGTGGGACACCGTTGGACACCGTGGGACACCGTTGGACACCGTTGGACATCGTTGGACACCGTGGGACAACGTGGGACAACGTGGGACAACGTGGGACAACGTGGGACAACGTGGGACATCGTTGGACACCGTGGGACAACGTGGGACAACGTGGGACAACTTGGGACACCGTTGGACACCGTTGGACACCGTTGGACACCGTTGGACAACGTAGGACAACGTGGGACACCGTTGGACACCGTTGGACATCGTTGGACACCGTGGGACAACGTGGGACAACGTGGGAAAACGTGGGACAACGTGGGAAAACGTGGGACAACGTGGGACACCGTTGGACATCGCTGGACACCGTTGGACATCGTGGGACAACGTGGGACAACGTGGGACAACGTGGGACAACGTGGGACAACGTGGGACAACGTGGGACAACGTGGGACAACGTGGGACAACGTGGGACAACGTGGGACAACGTGGGACAACGTGGGACA
This sequence comes from Bombus terrestris, assembly GCF_910591885.1. Lineage (NCBI taxonomy): Eukaryota > Metazoa > Arthropoda > Insecta > Hymenoptera > Apidae > Bombus > Bombus terrestris. The sequence goes on from NW_025963599.1 coordinate 153,907, forward strand.
ACGTGGGACAACGTGGGACAACGTGGGAAACCATGGAACAACGTGGGACAACGTGGGACACCGTTGGACATCGTTGGACATCGTTGGACACCGTGGGACAACGTGGGACAACGTAGGAAAACGTGGGACAACGTGGGACACCGTTGGACATCGCTGGACACCGTTGGACATCGTTGGACACCGTGGGACAACGTGGGACAACGTGGGACAACGTGGGACAATGTGGGACAACGTGGGACAACGTGGGACAACGTGGGAAAACGTGGGACAACGTGGGACACCGTTGGACATCGCTGGACACCGTTGGACATCGTTGGACACCGTGGGACAACGTGGGGCAACGTGGGACAACGTGGGACAACGTGGGACAACGTGGGACAACGTGGGACAACGTGGGACAACGTGGGACAACGTGGGACAACGTGGGACAACGTGGGACAACGTGGGACATCGTGGGACAACGTGGGACAACGTGGGACAACGTGGGACAACGTGGGACATCGTTGGACACCGTTGGACACCGTGGGACAACGTGGGACAACGTGGGACAACGTGGGACAACGTGGGACAACGTGGGACAACGTGGGACAACGTGGGACAACGTGGGACAACGTGGGAAACCATGGAACAACGTGGGACAACGTGGGACACCGTTGGACATCGTTGGACATCGTTGGACACCGTGGGACAACGTGGGACAACGTGGGAAAACGTGGGACAACGTGGGACACCGTTGGACATCGCTGGACACCGTTGGACATCGTTGGACACCGTGGGACAACGTGGGACAACGTGGGACAACGTGGGACAGCGTGGGACAACGTGGGACAACGTGGGACAACGTGGGACATCGTGGGACAACGTGGGACAACGTGGGACAACGTGGGACATCGTGGGACAACGTGGGACAACGTGGGACAACGTGGGACAACGTGGGACATCGTTGGACACCGTTGGACACCGTGGGACAACGTGGGACAACGTGGGACAACGTGGGACATCGTGGGACAACGTGGGACAACGTGGGACAACGTGGGACAACGTGGGACAACGTGGGACACCGTTGGACACCGTTGGACACCGTTGGACACCGTTGGACATCGTTGGACACCGTGGGACAACGTGGGACAACGTGGGACAACGTGGGAAACCATGGAACAACGTGGGACAACGTGGGACATCGTGGGACAACGTGGGACAACGTGGGACAACGTGGGACACCGTTGGACACCGTTGGACACCGTTGGACACCGTTGGACATCGTTGGACACCGTGGGACAACGTGGGACAACGTGGGACAACGTGGGACACCGTTGGACACCGTTGGACACCGTTGGACACCGTTGGACATCGTTGGACACCGTGGGACAACGTGGGACAACGTGGGACAACGTGGGAAACCATGGGACAACGTGGGACAACGTGGGACATCGTGGGACAACGTGGGACAACGTGGGACAACGTGGGACACCGTTGGACACCGTTGGACACCGTTGGACACCGTTGGACATCGTTGGACACCGTGGGACAACGTGGGACAACGTGGGACAACGTGGGAAACCATGGAACAACGTGGGACAACGTGGGACACCGTTGGACATCGTTGGACATCGTTGGACACCGTGGGACAACGTGGGACAACGTGGGACAACGTGGGACAACGTGGGACAACGTGGTAAACCATGGAACAACGTGGGACAACGTGGGACAACGTGGGACAACGTGGGACAACGTGGGACAACGTGGGACAACGTGGGACAACGTGGGACAACGTGGGACAACGTGGGACATCGTGGGACAACGTGGGACAACGTGGGACAACGTGGGACAACGTGGGACAACGTGGGACAACGTGGGACAACGTGGGACAACGTGGGACACCGTTGGACATCGTTGGACACCGTGGGACAACGTGGGACAACGTGGGACAACGTGGGACAACGTGGGACAACGTGGGACATCGTGGGACAACGTGGGACAACGTGGGACAACGTGGGACAACGTGGGACAACGTGGGACACCGTTGGACACCGTTGGACACCGTTGGACACCGTTGGACACCGTTGGACACCGTTGGACACCGTTGGACACCGTTGGACATCGTTGGACACCGTGGGACAACGTGGGACAACGTGGGACAACGTGGGAAACCATGGAACAACGTGGGACAACGTGGGACACCGTTGGACATCGTTGGACAACGTGGGACAACGTGGGACAACGTGGGACAACGTGGGACAACGTGGGACAACGTGGGACAACGTGGGACACCGTTGGACACCGTGGGACACCGTTGGACACCGTTGGACATCGTTGGACACCGTGGGACAACGTGGGACAACGTGGGACACCGTGGGACAACGTGGGACAACGTGGGACAACGTGGGACAACGTGGGACAACGTGGGACAACGTGGGACAACGTGGGACATCGTTTGACAACGTGGGACAACGTGGGACAACGTGGGACAACGTGGGACACCGTTGGACAACGTGGGACACCGTTGGACATCGTTGGACACCGTGGGACAACGTGGGACAACGTGGGAAAACGTGGGAAAACGTGGGACAACGTGGGACAACGTGGGACAACGTGGGACAACGTGGGACAACGTGGGACAACGTGGGACAACGTGGGACAACGTGGGACAACGTGGGACAACGTGGGACAACGTGGGACAACGTGGGACAACGTGGGACAACGTGGGACAACGTTGGACACCGTGGGACACCGTTGGACACCGTTGGACATCGTTGGACACCGTGGGACAACGTGGGACAACGTGGGACAACATGGGACAACGTGGGAAACCATGGAACAACGTGGGACAACGTGGGACATCGTGGGACAACGTGGGACAACGTGGGACAACGTGGGACACCGTTGGACACCGTTGGACACCGTTGGACACCGTTGGACATCGTTGGACACCGTGGGACAACGTGGGACAACGTGGGACAACGTGGGACACCGTTGGACACCGTTGGACACCGTTGGACACCGTGGGACACCGTTGGACAACGTGGGACAACGTGGGACATCGTGGGACAACGTGGGACAACGTTGGACACCGTGGGACACCGTTGGACACCGTTGGACATCGTTGGACACCGTGGGACAACGTGGGACAACGTGGGACAACGTGGGACAACGTGGGACAACGTGGGACAACGTGGGACAACGTGGGACAACGTGGGACAACGTGGGACAACGTGGGACAACGTGGGACATCGTTTGACAACGTGGGACAACGTGGGACAACGTGGGACAACGTGGGACACCGTTGGACAACGTGGGACACCGTTGGACATCGTTGGACACCGTGGGACAACGTGGGACAACGTGGGAAAACGTGGGACAACGTGGGACAACGTGGGACAACGTGGGACAACGTGGGACAACGTGGGACAACGTGGGACAACGTGGGACAACGTGGGACAACGTGGGACATCGTTTGACAACGTGGGACAACGTGGGACAACGTGGGACAACGTGGGACAACGTGGGACAACGTGGGACAACGTGGGACATCGTTGGACACCGTGGGACAACGTGGGACAACGTGGGACAACGTGGGACACCGTTGGACACCGTTGGACACCGTTGGACACAGTTGGACATCGTTGGACACCGTGGGACAACGTGGGACAACGTGGGACAACGTGGGACAACGTGGGACATCGTTTGACAACGTGGGACAACGTGGGACAACGTGGGACAACGTGGGACAACGTTGGACACCGTGGGAAACCGTTGGACACCGTTGGACATCGTTGGACACCGTGGGACGACGTGGGACAACGTGGGAAAACGTGGGACAACGTGGGACAACGTGGGACAACGTGGGACAACGTGGGACAACGTGGGACAACGTGGGACAACGTGGGACAACGTGGGACAACGTGGGACAACGTGGGACACCGTTGGACATCGTTGGACACCGTGGGACAACGTGGGACAACGTGGGACAACGTGGGACACCGTTGGACATCGTTGGACACCGTGGGACAACGTGGGACAACGTGGGACAACGTGGGAAACCATGGAAAAACGTGGGACAACGTGGGACACCGTTGGACATCGTTGGACAACGTGGGACAACGTGGGACAACGTGGGACAACGTGGGACAACGTGGGACAACGTGGGACAACGTGGGACACCGTTGGACACCGTGGGACACCGTTGGACACCGTTGGACATCGTTGGACACCGTGGGACAACGTGGGACAACGTGGGACAACGTGGGACAACGTGGGACAACGTGGGACACCGTTGGACACCGTGGGACAACGTGGGACAACGTGGGACCACGTGGGACAACGTGGGACAACGTGGGACAACGTGGGACAACGTGGGACAACGTGGGACAACGTGGGACAACGTGGGACAACGTGGGACAACGTGGGACAACGTGGGACAACGTGGGACAACGTGGGACAACGTGGGACAACGTGGGACAACGTGGGACAACGTGGGACAACGTGGGACACCGTTGGACATCGTTGGACACCGTGGGACAACGTGGGACAACGTGGGACAACGTGGGACACCGTTGGACATCGTTGGACACCGTGGGACAACGTGGGACAACGTGGGACAACGTGGGACACCGTTGGACACCGTTGGACACCGTTGGACACCGTTGGACATCGTTGGACACCGTGGGACAACGTGGGACAACGTGGGACAACGTGGGAAACCATGGAAAAACGTGGGACAACGTGGGACACCGTTGGACATCGTTGGACAACGTGGGACAACGTGGGACAACGTGGGACAACGTGGGACAACGTGGGACAACGTGGGACACCGTTGGACACCGTGGGACACCGTTGGACACCGTTGGACATCGTTGGACACCGTGGGACAACGTGGGACAACGTGGGACAACGTGGGACAACGTGGGACAACGTGGGACACCGTTGGACACCGTGGGACAACGTGGGACAACGTGGGACCACGTGGGACAACGTGGGACAACGTGGGACAACGTGGGACAACGTGGGACAACGTGGGACAACGTGGGACAACGTGGGACAACGTGGGACAACGTGGGACAACGTGGGACAACGTGGGACAACGTGGGACAACGTGGGACAACGTGGGACAACGTGGGACAACGTGGGACAACGTGGGACAACGTGGGACAACGTGGGACAACGTGGGACAACGTGGGACAACGTGGGACAACGTGGGACAACGTGGGACAACGTGGGACACCGTTGGACATCGTTGGACACCGTGGGACAACGTGGGACACCTTTGGACAACGTGGGACACCGTTGGACATCGTTGGACACCGTGGGACAACGTGGGACACCGTTGGACATCGTTGGACACCGTGGGACAACGTGGGACAACGTGGGACAACTTGGGACACCGTTGGACACCGTTGGACACCGTTGGACACCGTTGGACAACGTGGGACAACGTGGGACACCGTTGGACACCGTTGGACACCGTTGGACACCGTTGGACATCGTTGGACACCGTGGGACAACGTGGGACAACGTGGGACAACGTGGGAAACCATGGAACAACGTGGGACAACGTGAGACACCGTTGGACATCGTTGGACAACGTGGGACAACGTGGGACAACGTGGGACAACGTGGGACAACGTGGGACACCGTTCGACATCGTTGGACAACGTGGGACAACGTGGGACAACGTGGGACAACGTGGGACAACGTGGGACAACGTGGGACAACGTGGGACACCGTTGGACACCGTGGGACACCGTTGGACACCGTTGGACACCGTTGGACATCGTTGGACACCGTGGGACAACGTGGGACAACGTGGGACAACGTGGGACAACGTGGGACAACGTGGGACAACGTGGGACAACGTGGGACAACGTGGGACAACGTGGGACAACGTGGGACAACGTGGGACAACGTGGGACAACGTGGGACAACGTGGGACAACGTGGGACAACGTGGGACACCGTTGGACAACGTGGGACAACGTGGGACAACGTGGGACAACGTGGGACAACGTGGGACAACGTGGGACATCGTGGGACAACGTGGGACACCGTTGGACATCGTTGGACACCGTGGGACAACGTGGGACACCGTTGGACAACGTGGGACACCGTTGGACATCGTTGGACACCGTGGGACACCGTTGGACAACGTGGGACAACGTGGGACACCGTTGGACACCGTTGGACACCGTTGGACACCGTTGGACATCGTTGGACACCGTGGGACAACGTGGGACAACGTGGGACAACGTGGGAAACCATGGAACAACGTGGGACAACGTGGGACACCGTTGGACATCGTTGGACAACGTGGGACAACGTGGGACAACGTGGGACAACGTGGGACAACGTGGGACAACGTGGGACACCGTTCGACATCGTTGGACAACGTGGGACAACGTGGGACACCGTTGGACACCGTGGGACACCGTTGGACACCGTTGGACACCGTTGGACATCGTTGGACACCGTGGGACAACGTGGGACAACGTGGGACAACGTGGGACAACGTGGGAAACCATGGAACAACGTGGGACAACGTGGGACACCGTTGGACATCGTTGGACATCGTTGGACACCGTGGGACAACGTGGGACAACGTGGGAAAACGTGGGACAACGTGGGACACCGTTGGACACCGTGGGACAACGTGGGACAACGTGGGACCACGTGGGACAACGTGGGACAACGTGGGACAACGTGGGACAACGTGGGACAACGTGGGACAACGTGGGACACCGTTGGACACCGTTGGACACCGTTGGACACCGTTGGACATCGTTGGACACCGTGGGACAACGTGGGACAACGTGGGACAACGTGGGAAACCATGGAACAACGTGGGACAACGTGGGACACCGTTGGACATCGTTGGACATCGTTGGACACCGTGGGACAACGTGGGACAACGTGGGACATCGTGGGACAACGTGGGACAACGTGGGACAACGTGGGACAACGTGGGACAACGTGGGACACCGTTGGACACCGTTGGACACCGTTGGACACCGTTGGACATCGTTGGACACCGTGGGACAACGTGGGACAACGTGGGACAACGTGGGAAACCATGGAACAACGTGGGACAACGTGGGACACCGTTGGACATCGTTGGACATCGTTGGACACCGTGGGACAACGTGGGACAACGTGGGAAAACGTGGGACAACGTGGGACACCGTTGGACATCGCTGGACACCGTTGGACATCGTTGGACACCGTGGGACAACGTGGGACAACGTGGGACAACGTGGGACAACGTGGGACAACGTGGGACAACGTGGGACAACGTGGGACAACGTGGGAAAACGTGGGACAACGTGGGACACCGTTGGACATCGCTGGACACCGTTGGACATCGTTGGACACCGTGGGACAACGTGGGACAACGTGGGACAACGTGGGACAACGTGGGACAACGTGGGACAACGTGGGACAACGTGGGACAACGTGGGACAACGTGGGACAACGTGGGACAACGTGGGACAACGTGGGACAACGTGGGACAACGTGGGACAACGTGGGACAACGTGGGACACCGTTGGACACCGTTGGACACCGTTGGACACCGTTGGACATCGTTGGACACCGTGGGACAACGTGGGACAACGTGGGACAACGTGGGACACCGTTGGACACCGTTGGACACCGTTGGACATCGCTGGACACCGTTGGACATCGCTGGACACCGTTGGACATCGTTGGACACCGTGGGACAACGTGGGACAACGTGGGACCACGTGGGACAACGTGGGACAACGTGGGACAACGTGGGACAACGTGGGACATCGTGGGACAACGTGGGACAACGTGGGACAACGTGGGACAACGTGGGACAACGTGGGACAACGTGGGACAACGTGGGACAACGTGGGAAAACGTGGGACAACGTGGGACACCGTTGGACATCGCTGGACACCGTGGGACAACGTGGGACAACGTGGGACAACGTGGGACAACGTGGGACAACATGGGACAACGTGGGACAACGTGGGACAACGTGGGACAACGTGGGACAACGTGGGACAACGTGGGACAACGTGGGACAACGTGGGACAACGTGGGACATCGTGGGACAACGTGGGACAACGTGGGACAACGTGGGACAACGTGGGACACCGTTGGACATCGTTGGACACCGTGGGACAACGTGGGACAACGTGGGACAACGTGGGACACCGTTGGACACCGTTGGACACCGTTGGACACCGTTGGACATCGTTGGACACCGTGGGACAACGTGGGACAACGTGGGACAACGTGGGAAACCATGGAACAACGTGGGACAACGTGGGACACCGTTGGACATCGTTGGACAACGTGGGACAACGTGGGACAACGTGGGACAACGTGGGACAACGTGGGACAACGTGGGACAACGTGGGACAACGTGGGACACCGTTGGACACCGTGGGACACCGTTGGACACCGTTGGACATCGTTGGACACCGTGGGACAACGTGGGACAACGTGGGACAACGTGGGACAACGTGGGACAACGTGGGACAACGTGGGACAACGTGGGACAACGTGGGACAACGTGGGACAACGTGGGACAACGTGGGACAACGTGGGACATCGTTTGACAACGTGGGACAACGTGGGACAACGTGGGACAACGTGGGACAACGTGGGACAACGTGGGACAACGTGGGACAACGTGGGACAACGTGGGACAACGTGGGAAAACGTGGGACAACGTGGGACAACGTGGGACAACGTGGGACAACGTGGGACAACGTGGGACAACGTGGGACAACGTGGGACAACGTGGGACAACGTGGGACAACGTGGGACAACGTGGGACAACGTGGGACAACGTGGGACAACGTGGGACAACGTGGGACAACGTGGGACAACGTGGGACAACGTTGGACACCGTGGGACACCGTTGGACACCGTTGGACATCGTTGGACACCGTGGGACAACGTGGGACAACGTGGGAAAACGTGGGACAACGTGGGACAACGTGGGACAACGTGGGACAACGTGTGACAACGTGGGACAACGTGGGACAACGTGGGACAACGTGGGACAACGTGGGACAACGTGGTACAACGTGGGACATCGTGGGACAACGTGGGACAACGTGGGACAACGTGGGACAACGTGGGACAACGTGGGACACCGTTGGACATCGTTGGACACCGTGGGACAACGTGGGACAACGTGGGCCAACGTGGGACACCGTTGGACACCGTTGGACACCGTTGGACACCGTTGGACATCGTTGGACACCGTGGGACAACGTGGGACAACGTGGGACAACGTGGGAAACCATGGAACAACGTGGGACAACGTGGGACACCGTTGGACATCGTTGGACAACGTGGGACAACGTGGGACAACGTGGGACAACGTGGGACAACGTGGGACAACGTGGGACAACGTGGGACACCGTTGGACACCGTGGGACACCGTTGGACACCGTTGGACATCGTTGGACACCGTGGGACAACGTGGGACAACGTGGGACAACGTGGGACCACGTGGGACACCGTTGGACACCGTTGGACACCGTTGGACACCGTTGGACATCGTTGGACACCGTGGGACAACGTGGGACAACGTGGGACAACGTGGGAAACCATGGAACAACGTGGGACAACGTGGGACACCGTTGGACATCGTTGGACATCGTTAGACACCGTGGGACAACGTGGGACAACGTGGGAATACGTGGGACAACGTGGGACACCGTTGGACATCGCTGGACACCGTTGGACATCGTTGGACACCGTGGGACAACGTGGGACAACGTGGGACAACGTGGGACAACGTGGGACAACGTGGGACAACGTGGGACAACGTGGGACAACGTGGGACAACGTGGGACATCGTGGGACAACGTGGGACAACGTGGGACAACGTGGGACAACGTGGGACATCGTTGGACACCGTTGGACACCGTGGGACAACGTGGGACAACGTGGGACAACGTGGGACAACGTGGGACAACGTGGGACAACGTGGGACAACGTGGGACAACGTGGGACAACGTGGGACAACGTGGGACAACGTGGGACAACGTGGGACAACGTGGGACAACGTGGGACATCGTGGGACAACGTGGGACAACGTGGGACAACGTGGGACAACGTGGGACAACGTGGGACAACGTGGGACACCGTTGGACATCGTTGGACACCGTGGGACAACGTGGGACAACGTGGGCCAACGTGGGACACCGTTGGACACCGTTGGACACCGTTGGACACCGTTGGACATCGTTGGACACCGTGGGACAACGTGGGACAACGTGGGACAACGTGGGAAACCATGGAACAACGTGGGACAACGTGGGACACCGTTGGACATCGTTGGACAACGTGGGACAACGTGGGACAACGTGGGACAACGTGGGACAACGTGGGACAACGTGGGACAACGTGGGACACCGTTGGACACCGTGGGACACCGTTGGACACCGTTGGACATCGTTGGACACCGTGGGACAACGTGGGACAACGTGGGACCACGTGGGACACCGTTGGACACCGTTGGACACCGTTGGACACCGTTGGACATCGTTGGACACCGTGGGACAACGTGGGACAACGTGGGACAACGTGGGAAACCATGGAACAACGTGGGACAACGTGGGACACCGTTGGACATCGTTGGACATCGTTAGACACCGTGGGACAACGTGGGACAACGTGGGAATACGTGGGACAACGTGGGACACCGTTGGACATCGCTGGACACCGTTGGACATCGTTGGACACCGGGGGACAACGTGGGACAACGTGGGACAACGTGGGACAACGTGGGACAACGTGGGACAACGTGGGACAACGTGGGACAACGTGGGACAACGTGGGACATCGTGGGACAACGTGGGACAACGTGGGACAACGTGGGACAACGTGGGACATCGTTGGACACCGTTGGACACCGTGGGACAACGTGGGACAACGTGGGACAACGTGGGACAACGTGGGACAACGTGGGACAACGTGGGACAACGTGGGACAACGTGGGACAACGTGGGACAACGTGGGACAACGTGGGACAACGTGGGACAACGTGGGACAACGTGGGACATCGTGGGACAACGTGGGACAACGTGGGACAACGTGGGCCAACGTGGGACAACGTGGGACACCGTTGGACATCGTTGGACACCGTGGGACAACGTGGGACAACGTGGGACAACGTGGGACACCGTTGGACACCGTTGGACACCGTTGGACACCGTTGGACATCGTTGGACACCGTGGGACAACGTGGGACAACGTGGGACAACGTGGGAAACCATGGAACAACGTGGGACAACGTGGGACACCGTTGGACATCGTTGGACAACGTGGGACAACGTGGGACAACGTGGGACAACGTGGGACAACGTGGGACAACGTGGGACATCGTGGGACAACGTGGGACAACGTGGGACAACGTGGGACAACGTGGGACATCGTTGGACACCGTGGGACAACGTGGGACAACGTGGGACAACGTGGGACAACGTGGGACAACGTGGGACATCGTGGGACAACGTGGGACAACGTGGGACAACGTGGGACAACGTGGGACACCGTTGGACAACGTGGGACACCGTTGGACATCGTTGGACACCGTGGGACAACGTGGGACAACGTGGGACCACGTGGGACAACGTGGGATAACGTGGGACAACGTGGGACAACGTGGGACAACGTGGGACAACGTAGGACATCGTGGGACAACGTGGGACAACGTGGGACACCGTTGGACATCGTTGGACACCGTGGGACACCGTGGGACAACGTGGGACAACGTGGGACAACGTGGGACAACGTGGGACAACGTGGGAAACCATGGAACAACGTTGGACAACGTGGGACACCGTTGGACATCGTTGGACAACGTGGGACAACGTGGGACAACGTGGGACAACGTGGGACAACGTGGGACAACGTGGGACACCGTTGGACACCGTGGGACACCGTTGGACACCGTTGGACATCGTTGGACACCGTGGGACAACGCGGGACAACGTGGGACAACGTGGGGCAACGTGGGACAACGTGGGACAACGTGGGACAACGTGGGACAACGTGGGACAACGTGGGACAACGTGGGACACCGTTGGACAACGTGGGACACCGTTGGACATCGTTGGACACCGTGGGACACCGTTGGACACCGTTGGACACCGTTGGACACCGTTGGACATCGTTGGACACCGTGGGACAACGTGGGACAACGTGGGACAACGTGGGAAACCATGGAACAACGTGGGACAACGTGGGACACCGTTGGACATCGTTGGACATCGTTGGACACCGTGGGACAACGTGGGACAACGTGGGACAACGTGGGACAACGTCGGACAACGTGGGACAACGTGGGACATCGTGGGACAACGTGGGACAACGTGGGACAACGTGGGACAACGTGGGACAACGTGGGACACCGTTGGACACCGTGGGACACCGTTGGACACCGTTGGACATCGTTGGACACCGTGGGACAACGTGGGACAACGTGGGACAACGTGGGACAACGTGGCACAACGTGGGACAACGTGGGACAACGTGGGACAACGTGGGACATCGTGGGACAACGTGGGACAACGTGGGACAAAGTGGGACAACGTGGGACATCGTTGGACACCGTTGGACACCGTGGGACAACGTGGGACAACGTGGGACAACGTGGGACAACGTGGGACAACGTGGGACAACGTGGGACAACGTGGGACACCGTTGGACATCGTTGGACATCGTTGGACACCGTGGGACAACGTGGGACAACGTGGGACAACGTGGGACAACGTGGGACATCGTGGGACAACGTGGGACAACGTGGGACAACGTGGGACAACGTGGGACACCGTTGGACATCGTTGGACACCGTGGGACAACGTGGGACAACGTGGGACAACGTGGGACACCGTTGGACACCGTTGGACACCGTTGGACACCGTTGGACATCGTTGGACACCGTGGGACAACGTGGGACAACGTGGGACAACGTGGGAAACCATGGAACAACGTGGGACAACGTGGGACACCGTTGGACATCGTTGGACAACGTGGGACAACGTGGGACAACGTGGGACAACGTGGGACAACGTGGGACAACGTGGGACAACGTGGGACACCGTTGGACACCGTGGGACACCGTTGGACACCGTTGGACATCGTTGGACACCGTGGGACAACGTGGGACAACGTGGGACAACGTGGGACAACGTGGGACAACGTGGGACAACGTGGGACAACGTGGGACAACGTGGGACAACGTGGGACATCGTTTGACAACGTGGGACAACGTGGGACAACGTGGGACAACGTGGGACACCGTTGGACAACGTGGGACACCGTTGGACATCGTTGGACACCGTGGGACAACGTGGGACAACGTGGGAAAACGTGGGACAACGTGGGACAACGTGGGACAACGTGGGACAACGTGGGACAACGTGGGACAACGTGGGACAACGTGGGACAACGTGGGACAACGTGGGACAACGTGGGACAACGTGGGACAACGTGGGACAACGTGGGACAACGTGGGACAACGTGGGACAACGTGGGACAACGTGGGACAACGTTGGACACCGTGGGACACCGTTGGACACCGTTGGACATCGTTGGACACCGTGGGACAACGTGGGACAACGTGGGAAAACGTGGGACAACGTCGGACAACGTGGGACAACGTGGGACAACGTGGGACAACGTGGGACACCGTTGGACAACGTGGGACACCGTTGGACATCGTTGGACACCGTGGGACACCGTTGGACACCGTTGGACACCGTTGGACACCGTTGGACATCGTTGGACACCGTGGGACAACGTGGGACAACGTGGGACAACGTGGGAAACCATGGAACAACGTGGGACAACGTGGGACACCGTTGGACATCGTTGGACATCGTTGGACACCGTGGGACAACGTGGGACAACGTGGGACAACGTGGGACAACGTCGGACAACGTGGGACAACGTGGGACATCGTGGGACAACGTGGGACAACGTGGGACAACGTGGGACAACGTGGGACAACGTGGGACACCGTTGGACACCGTGGGACACCGTTGGACACCGTTGGACATCGTTGGACACCGTGGGACAACGTGGGACAACGTGGGACAACGTGGGACAACGTGGGACAACGTGGGACAACGTGGGACAACGTGGGACAACGTGGGACAACGTGGGACATCGTGGGACAACGTGGGACAACGTGGGACAAAGTGGGACAACGTGGGACATCGTTGGACACCGTTGGACACCGTGGGACAACGTGGGACAACGTGGGACAACGTGGGACAACGTGGGACAACGTGGGACAACGTGGGACAACGTGGGACACCGTTGGACATCGTTGGACATCGTTGGACACCGTGGGACAACGTGGGACAACGTGGGACAACGTGGGACAACGTGGGAAACCATGGAACAACGTGGGACAACGTGGGACAACGTGGGACAACGTGGGACAACGTGGGACAACGTGGGACAACGTGGGACAACGTGGGACAACGTGGGACAACGTGGGACAACGTGGGACAACGTGGGACAACGTGGGACAACGTGGGACAACGTGGGACAACGTGGGACATCGTTGGACACCGTTGGACACCGTGGGACAACGTGGGACAACGTGGGACAACGTGGGACAACGTGGGACAACGTGGGACAACGTGGGACAACGTGGGACGACGTGGGACAACGTGGGACAACGTGGGACAACGTGGGACAACGTGGGACGACGTGGGACAACGTGGGACAACGTGGGACAACGTGGGACAACGTGGGACATCGTGGGACAACGTGGGACAACGTGGGACAACGTGGGACAACGTGGGACACCGTTGGACATCGTTGGACACCGTGGGACAACGTGGGACAACGTGGGACAACGTGGGACACCGTTGGACACCGTTGGACACCGTTGGACACCGTTGGACATCGTTGGACACCGTGGGACAACGTGGGACAACGTGGGACAACGTGGGAAACCATGGAACAACGTGGGACAACGTGGGACACCGTTGGACATCGTTGGACAACGTGGGACAACGTGGGACAACGTGGGACAACGTGGGACAACGTGGGACAACGTGGGACAACGTGGGACACCGTTGGACACCGTGGGACACCGTTGGACACCGTTGGACATCGTTGGACACCGTGGGACAACGTGGGACAACGTGGGACAACGTGGGACAACGTGGGACAACGTGGGACAACGTGGGACAACGTGGGACAACGTGGGACAACGTGGGACATCGTTGGACAACGTGGGACAACGTGGGACAACGTGGGACAACGTGGGACACCGTTGGACAACGTGGGACACCGTTGGACATCGTTGGACACCGTGGGACAACGTGGGACAACGTGGGAAAACGTGGGACAACGTGGGACAACGTGGGACAACGTGGGACAACGTGGGACAACGTGGGACAACGTGGGACGACGTGGGACAACGTGGGACAACGTGGGACAACGTGGGACAACGTGGGACAACGTGGGACAACGTGGGACAACGTGGGACAACGTGGGACAACGTGGGACAACGTTGGACACCGTGGGACACCGTTGGACACCGTTGGACATCGTTGGACACCGTGGGACAACGTGGGACAACGTGGGAAAACGTGGGACAACGTCGGACAACGTGGGACAACGTGGGACATCGTGGGACAACGTGGGACAACGTGGGACAACGTGGGACAACGTGGGACAACGTGGGACACCGTTGGACACCGTGGGACACCGTTGGACACCGTTGGACATCGTTGGACACCGTGGGACAACGTGGGACAACGTGGGACAACGTGGGACAACGTGGGACAACGTGGGACAACGTGGGACAACGTGGGACAACGTGGGACAACGTGGGACATCGTGGGACAACGTGGGACAACGTGGGACAACGTGGGACAACGTGGGACATCGTTGGACACCGTTGGACACCGTGGGACAACGTGGGACAACGTGGGACAACGTGGGACAACGTGGGACAACGTGGGACAACGTGGGACAACGTGGGACACCGTTGGACATCGTTGGACATCGTTGGACACCGTGGGACAACGTGGGACAACGTGGGACAACGTGGGACAACGTGGGAAACCATGGAACAACGTGGGACAACGTGGGACAACGTGGGACAACGTGGGACAACGTGGGACAACGTGGGACAACGTGGGACAACGTGGGACAACGTGGGACAACGTGGGACAACGTGGGACATCGTGGGACAACGTGGGACAACGTGGGACAACGTGGGACAACGTGGGACATCGTTGGACACCGTTGGACACCGTGGGACAACGTGGGACAACGTGGGACAACGTGGGACAAAGTGGGACAACGTGGGACAACGTGGGACAACGTGGGACGACGTGGGACAACGTGGGACAACGTGGGACAACGTGGGACAACGTGGGACGACGTGGGACAACGTGGGACAACGTGGGACAACGTGGGACAACGTGGGACATCGTGGGACAACGTGGGACAACGTGGGACAACGTGGGACAACGTGGGACACCGTTGGACATCGTTGGACACCGTGGGACAACGTGGGACAACGTGGGACAACGTGGGACACCGTTGGACACCGTTGGACACCGTTGGACACCGTTGGACATCGTTGGACACCGTGGGACAACGTGGGACAACGTGGGACAACGTGGGAAACCATGGAACAACGTGGGACAACGTGGGACACCGTTGGACATCGTTGGACAACGTGGGACAACGTGGGACAACGTGGGACAACGTGGGACAACGTGGGACAACGTGGGACAACGTGGGACACCGTTGGACACCGTGGGACACCGTTGGACACCGTTGGACATCGTTGGACACCGTGGGACAACGTGGGACATCGTGGGACAACGTGGGACAACGTGGGACAACGTGGGACAACGTGGGACAACGTGGGACAACGTGGGACAACGTGGGACAACGTGGGACAACGTGGGACATCGTTTGACAACGTGGGACAACGTGGGACAACGTGGGACAACGTGGGACACCGTTGGACAACGTGGGACACCGTTGGACATCGTTGGACACCGTGGGACAACGTGGGACAACGTGGGACAACGTGGGACAACGTGGGACAACGTGGGACAACGTGGGACAACGTGGGACAACGTGGGACAACGTGGGACAACGTGGGACAACGTGGGACAACGTGGGACAACGTGGGACAACGTGGGACAACGTGGGACAACGTGGGACACCGTTGGACATCGTTGGACACCGTGGGACAACGTGGGACAACGTGGGACAACGTGGGACACCGTTGGACACCGTTGGACACCGTTGGACACCGTTGGACATCGTTGGACACCGTGGGACAACGTGGGACAACGTGGGACAACGTGGGACACCGTTGGACACCGTGGGACACCGTTGGACACCGTTGGACATCGTTGGACACCGTGGGACAACGTGGGACAACGTGGGACAACGTGGGACAACGTGGGACAACGTGGGACAACGTGGGACAACGTGGGACAACGTGGGACAACGTGGGACATCGTTTGACAACGTGGGACAACGTGGGACAACGTGGGACAACGTGGGACACCGTTGGACAACGTGGGACACCGTTGGACATCGTTGGACACCGTGGGACAACGTGGGACAACGTGGGAAAACGTGGGACAACGTGGGACAACGTGGGACAACGTGGGACAACGTGGGACAACGTGGGACAACGTGGGACAACGTGGGACAACGTGGGACAACGTGGGACAACGTGGGACAACGTGGGACAACGTGGGACAACGTGGGACAACGTGGGACAACGTGGGACAACGTGGGACAACGTTGGACACCGTGGGACACCGTTGGACACCGTTGGACATCGTTGGACACCGTGGGACAACGTGGGACAACGTGGGAAAACGTGGGACAACGTCGGACAACGTGGGACAACGTGGGACACCGTGGGACAACGTGGGACAACGTGGGACAACGTGGGACAACGTGGGACAACGTGGGACACCGTTGGACACCGTGGGACACCGTTGGACACCGTTGGACATCGTTGGACACCGTGGGACAACGTGGGACAACGTGGGACAACGTGGGACAACGTGGGACAACGTGGGACAACGTGGGACAACGTGGGACAACGTGGGACAACGTGGGACATCGTGGGACAACGTGGGACAACGTGGGACAACGTGGGACAACGTGGGACATCGTTGGACACCGTTGGACACCGTGGGACAACGTGGGACAACGTGGGACAACGTGGGACAACGTGGGACAACGTGGGACAACGTGGGACAACGTGGGACACCGTTGGACATCGTTGGACATCGTTGGACACCGTGGGACAACGTGGGACAACGTGGGACAACGTGGGACAACGTGGGAAACCATGGAACAACGTGGGACAACGTGGGACAACGTGGGACAACGTGGGACAACGTGGGACAACGTGGGACAACGTGGGACAACGTGGGACAACGTGGGACAACGTGGGACAACGTGGGACATCGTGGGACAACGTGGGACAACGTGGGACAACGTGGGACAACGTGGGACATCGTTGGACACCGTTGGACACCGTGGGACAACGTGGGACAACGTGGGACAACGTGGGACAACGTGGGACAACGTGGGACAACGTGGGACAACGTGGGACGACGTGGGACAACGTGGGACAACGTGGGACAACGTGGGACAACGTGGGACGACGTGGGACAACGTGGGACAACGTGGGACAACGTGGGACAACGTGGGACATCGTGGGACAACGTGGGACAACGTGGGACAACGTGGGACAACGTGGGACACCGTTGGACATCGTTGGACACCGTGGGACAACGTGGGACAACGTGGGACAACGTGGGACACCGTTGGACACCGTTGGACACCGTTGGACACCGTTGGACATCGTTGGACACCGTGGGACAACGTGGGACAACGTGGGACAACGTGGGACACCATGGAACAACGTGGGACAACGTGGGACACCGTTGGACATCGTTGGACAACGTGGGACAACGTGGGACAACGTGGGACAACGTGGGACAACGTGGGACAACGTGGGACAACGTGGGACACCGTGGGACACCGTGGGACACCGTTGGACACCGTTGGACAGCGTTGGACACCGTGGGACAACGTGGGACAACGTGGGACAACGTGGGACAACGTGGGACAACGTGGGACAACGTGGGACAACGTGGGACAACGTGGGACAACGTGGGACAACGTGGGACATCGTTTGACAACGTGGGACAACGTGGGACAACGTGGGACAACGTGGGACACCGTTGGACAACGTGGGACACCGTTGGACATCGTTGGACACCGTGGGACAACGTGGGACAACGTGGGAAAACGTGGGACAACGTGGGACAACGTGGGACAACGTGGGACAACGTGGGACAACGTGGGACAACGTGGGACAACGTGGGACAACGTGGGACAACGTGGGACAACGTGGGACAACGTGGGACAACGTGGGACAACGTGGGACAACGTGGGACAACGTGGGACAACGTTGGACACCGTGGGACACCGTTGGACACCGTTGGACATCGTTGGACACCGTGGGACAACGTGGGACAACGTGGGAAAACGTGGGACAACGTGGGACAACGTGGGACAACGTGGGACAACGTGGGACAACGTGGGACAACGTGGGACAACGTGGGACAACGTGGGACAACGTGGGACAACGTGGTACAACGTGGGACATCGTGGGACAACGTGGGACAACGTGGGACAACGTGGGACAACGTGGGACAACGTGGGACACCGTTGGACATCGTTGGACACCGTGGGACAACGTGGGACAACGTGGGACCACGTGGGACAACGTGGGACAACGTGGGACAACGTGGGACAACGTGGGACAACGTGGGACAACGTGGGACATCGTGGGACAACGTGGGACAACGTGGGACACCGTTGGACATCGTTGGACACCGTGGGACACCGTGGGACAACGTGGGACAACGTGGGACAACGTGGGACAACGTGGGACAACGTGGGACAACGTGGGACAACGTGGGAAACCATGGAACAACGTGGGACAACGTGGGACACCGTTGGACATCGTTGGACAACGTGGGACAACGTGGGACAACGTGGGACAACGTGGGACAACGTGGGACAACGTGGGACACCGTTGGACACCGTGGGACACCGTTGGACACCGTTGGACATCGTTGGACACCGTGGGACAACGCGGGACAACGTGGGACAACGTGGGGCAACGTGGGACAACGTGGGACAACGTGGGACAACGTGGGACATCGTGGGACAACGTGAGACAACGTGGGACAACGTGGGCCAACGTGGGACAACGTGGGACACCGTTGGACATCGTTGGACACCGTGGGTCAACGTGGGACAACGTGGGACAACGTGGGACACCGTTGGACACCGTTGGACACCGTTGGACACCGTTGGACATCGTTGGACACCGTGGGACAACGTGGGACAACGTGGGACAACGTGGGAAACCATGGAACAACGTGGGACAACGTGGGACACCGTTGGACATCGTTGGACAACGTGGGACAACGTGGGACAACGTGGGACAACGTGGGACAACGTGGGACAACGTGGGACATCGTGGGACAACGTGGGACAACGTGGGACAACGTGGGACAACGTGGGACATCGTTGGACACCGTGGGACAACGTGGGACAACGTGGGACAACGTGGGACAACGTGGGACAACGTGGGACATCGTGGGACAACGTGGGACAACGTGGGACAACGTGGGACAACGTGGGACACCGTTGGACAACGTGGGACACCGTGGGACATCGTTGGACACCGTGGGACAACGTGGGACAACGTGGGACCACGTGGGACAACGTGGGACAACGTGGGACAACGTGGGACAACGTGGGACAACGTGGGACAACGTGGGACATCGTGGGACAACGTGGGACAACGTGGGACACCGTTGGACATCGTTGGACACCGTGGGACACCGTGGGACAACGTGGGACAACGTGGGACAACGTGGGACAACGTGGGACAACGTGGGAAACCATGGAACAACGTGGGACATCGTGGGACAACGTGGGACAACGTGGGACAACGTGGGACAACGTGGGACACCGTTGGACATCGTTGGACACCGTGGGACAACGTGGGACAACGTGGGACAACGTGGGACACCGTTGGACACCGTTGGACACCGTTGGACACCGTTGGACATCGTTGGACACCGTGGGACAACGTGGGACAACGTGGGACCACGTGGGACAACGTGGGACAACGTGGGACAACGTGGGACAACGTGGGACAACGTGGGACAACGTGGGACAACGTGGGACAACGTGGGACAACGTGGGACAACGTGGGACAACGTGGGACAACGTGGGACACCGTTGGACATCGTTGGACATCGTTGGACACCGTGGGACAACGTGGGACAACGTGGGACAACGTGGGACAACGTGGGACATCGTGGGACAACGTGGGACAACGTGGGACAACGTGGGACAACGTGGGACACCGTTGGACATCGTTGGACACCGTGGGACAACGTGGGACAACGTGGGACAACGTGGGACACCGTTGGACACCGTTGGACACCGTTGGACACCGTTGGACATCGTTGGACACCGTGGGACAACGTGGGACAACGTGGGACAACGTGGGAAACCATGGAACAACGTGGGACAACGTGGGACACCGTTGGACATCGTTGGACAACGTGGGACAACGTGGGACAACGTGGGACAACGTGGGACAACGTGGGACAACGTGGGACAACGTGGGACACCGTTGGACACCGTGGGACACCGTTGGACACCGTTGGACATCGTTGGACACCGTGGGACAACGTGGGACAACGTGGGACAACGTGGGACAACGTGGGACAACGTGGGACAACGTGGGACAACGTGGGACAACGTGGGACAACGTGGGACAACGTTTGACAACGTGGGACAACGTGGGACAACGTGGGACAACGTGGGACACCGTTGGACAACGTGGGACACCGTTGGACATCGTTGGACACCGTGGGACAACGTGGGACAACGTGGGAAAACGTGGGACAACGTGGGACAACGTGGGACAACGTGGGACAACGTGGGACAACGTGGGACAACGTGGGACAACGTGGGACAACGTGGGACAACGTGGGACAACGTGGGACAACGTGGGACAACGTGGGACAACGTAGGACAACGTGGGACAACGTGGGACAACGTGGGACAACGTGGGACAACGTTGGACACCGTGGGACACCGTTGGACACCGTTGGACATCGTTGGACACCGTGGGACAACGTGGGACAACGTGGGAAAACGTGGGACAACGTCGGACAACGTGGGACAACGTGGGACAACGTGGGACAACGTGGGACACCGTTGGACAACGTGGGACACCGTTGGACAACGTGGGACACCGTTGGACATCGTTGGACACCGTGGGACACCGTTGGACACCGTTGGACACCGTTGGACACCGTTGGACATCGTTGGACACCGTGGGACAACGTGGGACAACGTGGGACAACGTGGGAAACCATGGAACAACGTGGGACAACGTGGGACACCGTTGGACATCGTTGGACATCGTTGGACACCGTGGGACAACGTGGGACAACGTGGGACAACGTGGGACAACGTCGGACAACGTGGGACAACGTGGGACATCGTGGGACAACGTGGGACAACGTGGGACAACGTGGGACAACGTGGGACAACGTGGGACACCGTTGGACACCGTGGGACACCGTTGGACACCGTTGGACATCGTTGGACACCGTGGGACAACGTGGGACAACGTGGGACAACGTGGGACAACGTGGGACAACGTGGGACAACGTGGGACAACGTGGGACAACGTGGGACAACGTGGGACATCGTGGGACAACGTGGGACAACGTGGGACAAAGTGGGACAACGTGGGACATCGTTGGACACCGTTGGACACCGTGGGACAACGTGGGACAACGTGGGACAACGTGGGACAACGTGGGACAACGTGGGACAACGTGGGACAACGTGGGACACCGTTGGACATCGTTGGACATCGTTGGACACCGTGGGACAACGTGGGACAACGTGGGACAACGTGGGACAACGTGGGAAACCATGGAACAACGTGGGACAACGTGGGACAACGTGGGACAACGTGGGACAACGTGGGACAACGTGGGACAACGTGGGACAACGTGGGACAACGTGGGACAACGTGGGACAACGTGGGACATCGTGGGACAACGTGGGACAACGTGGGACAACGTGGGACAACGTGGGACATCGTTGGACACCGTTGGACACCGTGGGACAACGTGGGACAACGTGGGACAACGTGGGACAACGTGGGACAACGTGGGACAACGTGGGACAACGTGGGACGACGTGGGACAACGTGGGACAACGTGGGACAACGTGGGACAACGTGGGACGACGTGGGACAACGTGGGACAACGTGGGACAACGTGGGACAACGTGGGACATCGTGGGACAACGTGGGACAACGTGGGACAACGTGGGACAACGTGGGACACCGTTGGACATCGTTGGACACCGTGGGACAACGTGGGACAACGTGGGACAACGTGGGACACCGTTGGACACCGTTGGACACCGTTGGACACCGTTGGACATCGTTGGACACCGTGGGACAACGTGGGACAACGTGGGACAACGTGGGAAACCATGGAACAACGTGGGACAACGTGGGACACCGTTGGACATCGTTGGACAACGTGGGACAACGTGGGACAACGTGGGACAACGTGGGACAACGTGGGACAACGTGGGACAACGTGGGACACCGTTGGACACCGTGGGACACCGTTGGACACCGTTGGACATCGTTGGACACCGTGGGACAACGTGGGACAACGTGGGACAACGTGGGACAACGTGGGACAACGTGGGACAACGTGGGACAACGTGGGACAACGTGGGACAACGTGGGACATCGTTTGACAACGTGGGACAACGTGGGACAACGTGGGACAACGTGGGACACCGTTGGACAACGTGGGACACCGTTGGACATCGTTGGACACCGTGGGACAACGTGGGACAACGTGGGAAAACGTGGGACAACGTGGGACAACGTGGGACAACGTGGGACAACGTGGGACAACGTGGGACAACGTGGGACAACGTGGGACAACGTGGGACAACGTGGGACAACGTGGGACAACGTGGGACAACGTGGGACAACGTGGGACAACGTGGGACAACGTGGGACAACGTGGGACAACGTTGGACACCGTGGGACACCGTTGGACACCGTTGGACATCGTTGGACACCGTGGGACAACGTGGGACAACGTGGGAAAACGTGGGACAACGTCGGACAACGTGGGACAACGTGGGACATCGTGGGACAACGTGGGACAACGTGGGACAACGTGGGACAACGTGGGACAACGTGGGACACCGTTGGACACCGTGGGACACCGTTGGACACCGTTGGACATCGTTGGACACCGTGGGACAACGTGGGACAACGTGGGACAACGTGGGACAACGTGGGACAACGTGGGACAACGTGGGACAACGTGGGACAACGTGGGACAACGTGGGACATCGTGGGACAACGTGGGACAACGTGGGACAACGTGGGACAACGTGGGACATCGTTGGACACCGTTGGACACCGTGGGACAACGTGGGACAACGTGGGACAACGTGGGACAACGTGGGACAACGTGGGACAACGTGGGACAACGTGGGACACCGTTGGACATCGTTGGACATCGTTGGACACCGTGGGACAACGTGGGACAACGTGGGACAACGTGGGACAACGTGGGAAACCATGGAACAACGTGGGACAACGTGGGACAACGTTGGACACCGTGGGACACCGTTGGACACCGTTGGACATCGTTGGACACCGTGGGACAACGTGGGACAACGTGGGAAAACGTGGGACAACGTCGGACAACGTGGGACAACGTGGGACACCGTGGGACAACGTGGGACAACGTGGGACAACGTGGGACAACGTGGGACAACGTGGGACAACGTGGGACACCGTTGGACATCGTTGGACACCGTGGGACAACGTGGGACAACGTGGGACAACGTGGGACACCGTTGGACACCGTTGGACACCGTTGGACACCGTTGGACATCGTTGGACACCGTGGGACAACGTGGGACAACGTGGGACAACGTGGGAAACCATGGAACAACGTGGGACAACGTGGGACACCGTTGGACAACGTGGGACAACGTGGGACAACGTGGGACAACGTGGGACAACGTGGGACAACGTGGGACAACGTGGGACAACGTGGGACAACGTGGGACAACGTGGGACAACGTGGGACAACGTGGGACACCGTTGGACATCGTTGGACACCGTGGGACAACGTGGGACAACGTGGGACAACGTGGGACAACGTGGGACAACGTGGGACAACGTGGGACAACGTGGGACAACGTGGGACAACGTGGGACAACGTGGGACAACGTGGGACAACGTGGGACAACGTGGGACAACGTGGGACAACGTGGGACAACGTGGGACAACGTGGGACAACGTGGGACAACGTTGGACACCGTGGGACACCGTTGGACACCGTTGGACATCGTTGGACACCGTGGGACAACGTGGGACAACGTGGGAAAACGTGGGACAACGTCGGACAACGTGGGACAACGTGGGACATCGTGGGACAACGTGGGACAACGTGGGACAACGTGGGACAACGTGGGACAACGTGGGACACCGTTGGACACCGTGGGACACCGTTGGACACCGTTGGACATCGTTGGACACCGTGGGACAACGTGGGACAACGTGGGACAACGTGGGACAACGTGGGACAACGTGGGACAACGTGGGACAACGTGGGACAACGTGGGACAACGTGGGACATCGTGGGACAACGTGGGACAACGTGGGACAACGTGGGACAACGTGGGACATCGTTGGACACCGTTGGACACCGTGGGACACCGTTGGACACCGTTGGACATCGTTGGACACCGTGGGACAACGTGGGACAACGTGGGAAAACGTGGGACAACGTCGGACAACGTGGGACAACGTGGGACATCGTGGGACAACGTGGGACAACGTGGGACAACGTGGGACAACGTGGGACAACGTGGGACAACGTGGGACACCGTTGGACAACGTGGGACACCGTTGGACATCGTTGGACACCGTGGGACAACGTGGGACAACGTGGGACAACGTGGGACAACGTGGGAAACCATGGAACAACGTGGGACAACGTGGGACAACGTGGGACAACGTGGGACAACGTGGGACAACGTGGGACAACGTGGGACAACGTGGGACAACGTGGGACAACGTGGGACAACGTGGGACAACGTGGGACAACGTGGGACAACGTTGGACACCGTGGGACACCGTTGGACACCGTTGGACATCGTTGGACACCGTGGGACAACGTGGGACAACGTGGGAAAACGTGGGACAACGTGGGACAACGTGGGACAACGTGGGACAACGTGGGACAACGTGGGACAACGTGGGACAACGTGGGACAACGTGGGACAACGTGGGACAACGTGGGACAACGTGGGACAACGTGGGACAACGTGGGACATCGTTGGACACCGTTGGACACCGTGGGACAACGTGGGACAACGTGGGACAACGTGGGACAACGTGGGACAACGTGGGACAACGTGGGACAACGTGGGACGACGTGGGACAACGTGGGACAACGTGGGACAACGTGGGACAACGTGGGACGACGTGGGACAACGTGGGACAACGTGGGACAACGTGGGACAACGTGGGACATCGTGGGACAACGTGGGACAACGTGGGACACCGTTGGACACCGTTGGACACCGTTGGACATCGTTGGACACCGTGGGACAACGTGGGACAACGTGGGACAACGTGGGAAACCATGGAACAACGTGGGACAACGTGGGACACCGTTGGACATCGTTGGACATCGTTGGACACCGTGGGACAACGTGGGACAACGTGGGACAACGTGGGACAACGTCGGACAACGTGGGACAACGTGGGACATCGTGGGACAACGTGGGACAACGTGGGACAACGTGGGACAACGTGGGACAACGTGGGACACCGTTGGACACCGTGGGACACCGTTGGACACCGTTGGACATCGTTGGACACCGTGGGACAACGTGGGACAACGTGGGACAACGTGGGACAACGTGGGACATCGTGGGACAACGTGGGACAACGTGGGACAACGTGGGACAACGTGGGACATCGTGGGACAACGTGGGACAACGTGGGACAACGTGGGACATCGTGGGACAACGTGGGACAACGTGGGACAACGTGGGACAACGTGGGACAACGTGGGACACCGTTGGACACCGTTGGACACCGTTGGACACCGTTGGACACCGTTGGACACCGTTGGACATCGTTGGACACCGTGGGACAACGTGGGACAACGTGGGACAACGTGGGAAACCATGGAACAACGTGGGACAACGTGGGACACCGTTGGACATCGTTGGACATCGTTGGACACCGTGGGACAACGTGGGACAACGTGGGACAACGTGGGACAACGTCGGACAACGTGGGACAACGTGGGACAACGTGGGACAACGTGGGACAACGTGGGACAACGTGGGACAACGTGGGACAACGTCGGACAACGTGGGACATCGTGGGACAACGTGGGACAACGTGGGACAACGTGGGACAACGTGGGACAACGTGGGACACCGTTGGACACCGTGGGACACCGTTGGACACCGTTGGACATCGTTGGACACCGTGGGACAACGTGGGACAACGTGGGACAACGTGGGACAACGTGGGACATCGTGGGACAACGTGGGACAACGTGGGACAACGTGGGACAACGTGGGACAACGTGGGACAACGTGGGACAACGTGGGACAACGTGGGACAACGTGGGACAACGTGGGACAACGTGGGACAACGTGGGACAACGTGGGACAACGTGGGACAACGTGGGACAACGTGGGACAACGTGGGACAACGTGGGACAACGTGGGACAACGTGGGACAACGTGGGACAACGTGGGACACCGTTGGACATCGTTGGACACCGTGGGACAACGTGGGACAACGTGGGACAACTTGGGACACCGTTGGACACCGTTGGACACCGTTGGACACCGTTGGACAACGTGGGACAACGTGGGACACCGTTGGACACCGTTGGACACCGTTGGACACCGTTGGACATCGTTGGACACCGTGGGACAACGTGGGACAACGTGGGACAACGTGGGAAACCATGGAACAACGTGGGACAACGTGGGACACCGTTGGACATCGTT
Source organism: Bombus terrestris (assembly GCF_910591885.1). Lineage (NCBI taxonomy): Eukaryota > Metazoa > Arthropoda > Insecta > Hymenoptera > Apidae > Bombus > Bombus terrestris. The sequence continues at coordinate 182,112 of NW_025963599.1, forward strand.
GGACAACGTGGGACAACGTGGGACAACGTGGGACAACGTGGGACAACGTGGGACAACGTGGGACACCGTTCGACATCGTTGGACAACGTGGGACAACGTGGGACAACGTGGGACAACGTGGGACAACGTGGGACAACGTGGGACAACGTGGGACACCGTTGGACACCGTGGGACAACGTGGGCCAACGTGGGACACCGTTGGACACCGTTGGACACCGTTGGACACCGTTGGACATCGTTGGACACCGTGGGACAACGTGGGACAACGTGGGACAACGTGGGAAAACGTGGGACAACGTGGGACACCGTTGGACACCGTGGGACAACGTGGGACAACGTGGGACCACGTGGGACACCGTTGGACACCGTTGGACACCGTTGGACACCGTTGGACATCGTTGGACACCGTGGGACAACGTGGGACAACGTGGGACAACGTGGGACAACGTGGGACAACGTGGGACAACGTGGGACAACGTGGGACAACGTGGGACAACGTGGGACAACGTGGGACAACGTGGGACAACGTGGGACAACGTGGGACAACGTGGGACAACGTGGGACAACGTGGGACAACGTGGGACAACGTGGGACAACGTGGGACAACGTGGGACAACGTGGGACAACGTGGTACAACGTGGGACATCGTGGGACAACGTGGGACAACGTGGGACAACGTGGGACAACGTGGGACAACGTGGGACACCGTTGGACATCGTTGGACACCGTGGGACAACGTGGGACAACGTGGGCCAACGTGGGACACCGTTGGACACCGTTGGACACCGTTGGACACCGTTGGACATCGTTGGACACCGTGGGACAACGTGGGACAACGTGGGACAACGTGGGAAACCATGGAACAACGTGGGACAACGTGGGACACCGTTGGACATCGTTGGACAACGTGGGACAACGTGGGACAACGTGGGACAACGTGGGACACCGTTGGACACCGTGGGACACCGTTGGACACCGTTGGACATCGTTGGACACCGTGGGACAACGTGGGACAACGTGGGACAACGTGGGACAACGTGGGACAACGTGGGACAACGTGGGACAACGTGGGACAACGTGGGACACCGTTGGACATCGTTGGACACCGTGGGACAACGTGGGACAACGTGGGCCAACGTGGGACACCGTTGGACACCGTTGGACACCGTTGGACACCGTTGGACATCGTTGGACACCGTGGGACAACGTGGGACAACGTGGGACAACGTGGGAAACCATGGAACAACGTGGGACAACGTGGGACACCGTTGGACATCGTTGGACAACGTGGGACAACGTGGGACAACGTGGGACAACGTGGGACAACGTGGGACAACGTGGGACAACGTGGGACACCGTTGGACACCGTGGGACACCGTTGGACACCGTTGGACATCGTTGGACACCGTGGGACAACATGGGACAACGTGGGACAACGTGGGACAACGTGGGACAACGTGGGACAACGTGGGACAACGTGGGACATCGTGGGACAACGTGGGACAACGTGGGACAACGTGGGACAACGTGGGACAACGTGGGACAACGTGGGACACCGTTCGACATCGTTGGACAACGTGGGACAACGTGGGACAACGTGGGACAACGTGGGACAACGTGGGACAACGTGGGACAACGTGGGACACCGTTGGACACCGTGGGACACCGTTGGACACCGTTGGACACCGTTGGACATCGTTGGACACCGTGGGACAACGTGGGACAACGTGGGACAACGTGGGACAACGTGGGAAACCATGGAACAACGTGGGACAACGTGGGACACCGTTGGACATCGTTGGACATCGTTGGACACCGTGGGACAACGTGGGACAACGTGGGAAAACGTGGGACAACGTGGGACACCGTTGGACACCGTGGGACAACGTGGGACAACGTGGGACCACGTGGGACACCGTTGGACACCGTTGGACACCGTTGGACACCGTTGGACATCGTTGGACACCGTGGGACAACGTGGGACAACGTGGGACAACGTGGGAAACCATGGAACAACGTGGGACAACGTGGGACACCGTTGGACATCGTTGGACATCGTTGGACACCGTGGGACAACGTGGGACAACGTGGGAAAACGTGGGACAACGTGGGACACCGTTGGACATCGCTGGACACCGTTGGACATCGTTGGACACCGTGGGACAACGTGGGACAACGTGGGACAACGTGGGAAAACGCGGGACAACGTGGGACAACGTGGGACAACGTGGGACAACGTGGGACAACGTGGGACAACGTGGGACAACGTGGGACAACGTGGGACATCGTGGGACAACGTGGGACAACGTGGGACAACGTGGGACAACGTGGGACAACGTGGGACACCGTTGGACACCGTTGGACACCGTTGGACACCGTTGGACATCGTTGGACACCGTGGGACAACGTGGGACAACGTGGGACAACGTGGGAAACCATGGAACAACGTGGGACAACGTGGGACACCGTTGGACATCGTTGGACATCGTTGGACACCGTGGGACAACGTGGGACAACGTGGGAAAACGTGGGACAACGTGGGACACCGTTGGACATCGCTGGACACCGTTGGACATCGTTGGACACCGTGGGACAACGTGGGACAACGTGGGACAACGTGGGACAACGTGGGACAACGTGGGAAAACGTGGGACAACGTGGGACACCGTTGGACATCGCTGGACACCGTTGGACATCGTTGGACACCGTGGGACAACGTGGGACAACGTGGGACAACGTGGGACAACGTGGGACAACGTGGGACAACGTGGGACAACGTGGGACAACGTGGGACAACGTGGGACAACGTGGGACAACGTGGGACAACGTGGGACAACGTCGGACAACGTGGGACAACGTGGGACAACGTGGGACAACGTGGGACACCGTTGGACACCGTTGGACACCGTTGGACACCGTTGGACATCGTTGGACACCGTGGGACAACGTGGGACAACGTGGGACAACGTGGGAAACCATGGAACAACGTGGGACAACGTGGGACAACGTGGGACAACGTGGGACAACGTGGGAAAACGTGGGAAACCATGGAACAACGTGGGACAACGTGGGACACCGTTGGACATCGTTGGACATCGTTGGACACCGTGGGACAACGTGGGACAACGTGGGAAAACGTGGGACAACGTGGGACACCGTTGGACATCGCTGGACACCGTTGGACATCGCTGGACACCGTTGGACATCGTTGGACACCGTGGGACAACGTGGGACAACGTGGGACAACGTGGGACAACGTGGGACACCGTTGGACACCGTTGGACACCGTTGGACAACGTGGGACAACGTGGGACACCGTTGGACACCGTTGGACACCGTTGGACACCGTTGGACATCGTTGGACACCGTGGGACAACGTGGGACAACGTGGGACAACGTGGGAAACCATGGAACAACGTGGGACAACGTGGGACACCGTTGGACATCGTTGGACAACGTGGGACAACGTGGGACAACGTGGGACAACGTGGGACAACGTGGGACATCGTGGGACAACGTGGGACAACGTGGGACAACGTGGGACAACGTGGGACAACGTGGGACAACGTGGGACAACGTGGGACAACGTGGGACAACGTGGGACAACGTGGGACAACGTGGGACATCGTGGGACAACGTGGGACAACGTGGGACAACGTGGGACAACGTGGGACAACGTGGGACAACGTGGTACAACGTGGGACAACGTGGGACAACGTGGGACAACGTGGGACAACGTGGGACATCGTGGGACAACGTGGGACAACGTGGGACAACGTGGGACAACGTGGGACATCGTTGGACACCGTTGGACACCGTGGGACAACGTGGGACAACGTGGGACCACGTGGGACAACGTGGGACAACGTGGGACAACGTGGGACAACGTGGGACATCGTGGGACTACGTGGGACAACGTGGGACAACGTGGGACAACGTGGGACAACGTGGGACACCGTTGGACACCGTTGGACACCGTTGGACACCGTTGGACATCGTTGGACACCGTGGGACAACGTGGGACAACGTGGGACAACGTGGGAAACCATGGAACAACGTGGGACAACGTGGGACACCGTTGGACATCGTTGGACATCGTTGGACACCGTGGGACAACGTGGGACAACGTGGGAAAACGTGGGACAACGTGGGACACCGTTGGACATCGCTGGACACCGTTGGACATCGTTGGACACCGTGGGACAACGTGGGACAACGTGGGACAACGTGGGACAACGTGGGACAACGTGGGACAACGTGGGACAACGTGGGACAACGTGGGAAAACGTGGGACAACGTGGGACACCGTTGGACATCGCTGGACACCGTTGGACATCGTTGGACACCGTGGGACAACGTGGGACAACGTGGGACAACGTGGGACAACGTGGGACAACGTGGGACAACGTGGGACAACGTGGGACAACGTGGGACAACGTGGGACAACGTGGGACAACGTGGGACAACGTGGGACATCGTGGGACAACGTGGGACAACGTGGGACAACGTGGGACAACGTGGGACATCGTTGGACACCGTTGGACACCGTGGGACAACGTGGGACAACGTGGGACAACGTGGGACAACGTGGGACAACGTGGGACAACGTGGGACAACGTGGGACACCGTTGGACATCGTTGGACATCGTTGGACACCGTGGGACAACGTGGGACAACGTGGGACAACGTGGGACAACGTGGGAAACCATGGAACAACGTGGGACAACGTGGGACAACGTTGGACATCGTTGGACACCGTGGGACAACGTGGGACAACGTGGGACAACGTGGGACAACGTGGGAAACCATGGAACAACGTGGGACAACGTGGGACAACGTGGGACAACGTGGGAAACCATGGAACAACGTGGGACAACGTGGGACACCGTTGGACATCGTTGGACAACGTGGGACAACGTGGGACAACGTGGGACAACGTGGGACAACGTGGGACAACGTGGGACAACGTGGGACACCGTTGGACACCGTGGGACACCGTTGGACACCGTTGGACATCGTTGGACACCGTGGGACAACGTGGGACAACGTGGGACAACGTGGGACAACGTGGGACAACGTGGGACAACGTGGGACAACGTGGGACAACGTGGGACAACGTGGGACATCGTTTGACAACGTGGGACAACGTGGGACAACGTGGGACAACGTGGGACACCGTTGGACAACGTGGGACACCGTTGGACATCGTTGGACACCGTGGGACAACGTGGGAAAACGTGGGAAAACGTGGGACAACGTGGGACATCGTGGGACAACGTGGGACAACGTGGGACCACGTGGGACACCGTTGGACAACGTGGGACACCGTTGGACATCGTTGGACACCGTGGGACAACGTGGGACAACGTGGGCCAACGTGGGACACCGTTGGACACCGTTGGACACCGTTGGACACCGTTGGACATCGTTGGACACCGTGGGACAACGTGGGACAACGTGGGACAACGTGGGAAACCATGGAACAACGTGGGACAACGTGGGACACCGTTGGACATCGTTGGACAACGTGGGACAACGTGGGACAACGTGGGACAACGTGGGACAACGTGGGACAACGTGGGACAACGTGGGACACCGTTGGACACCGTGGGACACCGTTGGACACCGTTGGACATCGTTGGACACCGTGGGACAACGTGGGACAACGTGGGAAAACGTGGGACAACGTGGGACACCGTTGGACATCGCTGGACACCGTTGGACATCGTTGGACACCGTGGGACAACGTGGGACAACGTGGGACAACGTGGGACAACGTGGGACAACGTGGGACAACGTGGGACAACGTGGGACAACGTGGGACAACGTGGGACATCGTGGGACAACGTGGGACAACGTGGGACAACGTGGGACAACGTGGGACATCGTTGGACACCGTTGGACACCGTGGGACAACGTGGGACAACGTGGGACAACGTGGGACAACGTGGGACAACGTGGGACAACGTGGGACAACGTGGGACAACGTGGGACAACGTGGGACAACGTGGGATAACGTGGGACAACGTGGGACAACGTGGGACAACGTGGGACGACGTGGGACAACGTGGGACAACGTGGGACAACGTGGGACAACGTGGGACAACGTGGGACAACGTGGGACAACGTGGGACAACGTGGGACAACGTGGGACATCGTGGGACAACGTGGGCCAACGTGGGACAACGTGGGACAACGTGGGACACCGTTGGACATCGTTGGACACCGTGGGACAACGTGGGACAACGTGGGACAACGTGGGACACCGTTGGACACCGTTGGACACCGTTGGACACCGTTGGACATCGTTGGACACCGTGGGACAACGTGGGACAACGTGGGACAACGTGGGAAACCATGGAACAACGTGGGACAACGTGGGACACCGTTGGACATCGTTGGACAACGTGGGACAACGTGGGACAACGTGGGACAACGTGGGACAACGTGGGACAACGTGGGACAACGTGGGACACCGTTGGACACCGTGGGACACCGTTGGACACCGTTGGACATCGTTGGACACCGTGGGACAACGTGGGACAACGTGGGACAACGTGGGACAACGTGGGACAACGTGGGACAACGTGGGACAACGTGGGACAACGTGGGACAACGTGGGACAACGTGGGACAACGTGGGACATCGTTGGACACCGTGGGACAACGTGGGACAACGTGGGACAACGTGGGACAACGTGGGACAACGTGGGACAACGTGGTACAACGTGGGACATCGTGGGACAACGTGGGACAACGTGGGACAACGTGGGACAACGTGGGACAACGTGGGACACCGTTGGACATCGTTGGACACCGTGGGACAACGTGGGACAACGTGGGCCAACGTGGGACACCGTTGGACACCGTTGGACACCGTTGGACACCGTTGGACATCGTTGGACACCGTGGGACAACGTGGGACAACGTGGGACAACGTGGGAAACCATGGAACAACGTGGGACAACGTGGGACACCGTTGGACATCGTTGGACAACGTGGGACAACGTGGGACAACGTGGGACAACGTGGGACAACGTGGGACAACGTGGGACACCGTTGGACCCCGTTGGACACCGTTGGACACCGTTGGACATCGTTGGACACCGTGGGACAACGTGGGACAACGTGGGACAACGTGGGACAACGTGGGACAACGTGGGACAACGTGGGACAACGTGGGACACCGTGGGACAACGTGGGACAACGTGGGACCACGTGGGACACCGTTGGACACCGTTGGACACCGTTGGACACCGTTGGACATCGTTGGACACCGTGGGACAACGTGGGACAACGTGGGACAACGTGGGAAACCATGGAACAACGTGGGACAACGTGGGACACCGTTGGACATCGTTGGACATCGTTGGACACCGTGGGACAACGTGGGACAACGTGGGAAAACGTGGGACAACGTGGGACACCGTTGGACATCGCTGGACACCGTTGGACATCGTTGGACACCGTGGGACAACGTGGGACAACGTGGGACAACGTGGGACAACGTGGGACAACGTGGGACAACGTGGGACAACGTGGGACAACGTGGGACAACGTGGGACATCGTGGGACAACGTGGGACAACGTGGGACAACGTGGGACAACGTGGGACAACGTGGGACAACGTGGGACAACGTGGGACAACGTGGGACAACGTGGGACAACGTGGGACATCGTGGGACAACGTGGGACAACGTGGGACAACGTGGGCCAACGTGGGACAACGTGGGACACCGTTGGACATCGTTGGACACCGTGGGACAACGTGGGACAACGTGGGACAACGTGGGACACCGTTGGACACCGTTGGACACCGTTGGACACCGTTGGACATCGTTGGACACCGTGGGACAACGTGGGACAACGTGGGACAACGTGGGAAACCATGGAACAACGTGGGACAACGTGGGACACCGTTGGACATCGTTGGACAACGTGGGACAACGTGGGACAACGTGGGACAACGTGGGACACCGTTGGACATCGTTGGACAACGTGGGACAACGTGGGACAACGTGGGACAACGTGGGACAACGTGGGACAACGTGGGACACCGTTGGACACCGTGGGACACCGTTGGACACCGTTGGACATCGTTGGACACCGTGGGACAACGCGGGACAACGTGGGACAACGTGGGGCAACGTGGGACAACGTGGGACAACGTAGGACAACGTGGGACAACGTGGGACACCGTTGGACAACGTGGGACACCGTTGGACATCGTTGGACACCGTGGGACAACGTGGGACAACGTGGGACCACGTGGGACAACGTGGGACAACGTGGGACAACGTGGGACAACGTGGGACAACGTGGGACAACGTGGGACAACGTGGGACACCGTTGGACAACGTGGGACACCGTTGGACATCGTTGGACAACGTGGGACAACGTGGGACAACGTGGGACACCGTTGGACACCGTTGGACACCGTTGGACACCGTTGGACATCGTTGGACACCGTGGGACAACGTGGGACAACGTGGGACAACGTGGGAAACCATGGAACAACGTGGGACAACGTGGGACACCGTTGGACATCGTTGGACAACGTGGGACAACGTGGGACAACGTGGGACAACGTGGGACAACGTGGGACAACGTGGGACATCGTGGGACAACGTGGGACAACGTGGGACAACGTGGGACAACGTGGGACATCGTTGGACACCGTGGGACAACGTGGGACAACGTGGGACAACGTGGGACAACGTGGGACAACGTGGGACATCGTGGGACAACGTGGGACAACGTGGGACAACGTGGGACAACGTGGGACACCGTTGGACAACGTGGGACACCGTTGGACATCGTTGGACACCGTGGGACAACGTGGGACAACGTGGGACCACGTGGGACAACGTGGGACAACGTGGGACAACGTGGGACAACGTGGGACAACGTGGGACAACGTGGGACATCGTGGGACAACGTGGGACAACGTGGGACACCGTTGGACATCGTTGGACACCGTGGGACACCGTGGGACAACGTGGGACAACGTGGGACAACGTGGGACAACGTGGGACAACGTGGGAAACCATGGAACAACGTGGGACAACGTGGGACACCGTTGGACATCGTTGGACAACGTGGGACAACGTGGGACAACGTGGGACAACGTGGGACAACGTGGGACACCGTGGGACACCGTGGGACACCGTTGGACACCGTTGGACATCGTTGGACACCGTGGGACAACGCGGGACAACGTGGGACAACGTGGGGCAACGTGGGACAACGTGGGACAACGTGGGACAACGTGGGACAACGTGGGACAACGTGGGACAACGTGGGACACCGTTGGACAACGTGGGACACCGTTGGACATCGTTGGACACCGTGGGACACCGTTGGACACCGTTGGACACCGTTGGACACCGTTGGACATCGTTGGACACCGTGGGACAACGTGGGACAACGTGGGACAACGTGGGAAACCATGGAACAACGTGGGACAACGTGGGACACCGTTGGACATCGTTGGACATCGTTGGACACCGTGGGACAACGTGGGACAACGTGGGACAACGTGGGACAACGTCGGACAACGTGGGACAACGTGGGACATCGTGGGACAACGTGTGACAACGTGGGACAACGTGGGACAACGTGGGACAACGTGGGACACCGTTGGACACCGTGGGACACCGTTGGACACCGTTGGACATCGTTGGACACCGTGGGACAACGTGGGACAACGTGGGACAACGTGGGACAACGTGGGACATCGTGGGACAACGTGGGACAACGTGGGACAACGTGGGACAACGTGGGACATCGTGGGACAACGTGGGACAACGTGGGACAACGTGGGACATCGTGGGACAACGTGGGACATCGTGGGACAACGTGGGACAACGTGGGACAACGTGGGACACCGTTGGACACCGTTGGACACCGTTGGACACCGTTGGACACCGTTGGACACCGTTGGACATCGTTGGACACCGTGGGACAACGTGGGACAACGTGGGACAACGTGGGAAACCATGGAACAACGTGGGACAACGTGGGACACCGTTGGACATCGTTGGACATCGTTGGACACCGTGGGACAACGTGGGACAACGTGGGACAACGTGGGACAACGTGGGACAACGTGGGACAACGTGGGACAACGTGGGACAACGTGGGACAACGTGGGACAACGTGGGACAACGTGGGACAACGTCGGACAACGTGGGACATCGTGGGACAACGTGGGACAACGTGGGACAACGTGGGACAACGTGGGACAACGTGGGACACCGTTGGACACCGTGGGACACCGTTGGACACCGTGGGACATCGTTGGACACCGTGGGACAACGTGGGACAACGTGGGACAACGTGGGACAACGTGGGACATCGTGGGACAACGTGGGACAACGTGGGACAACGTGGGACAACGTGGGACAACGTGGGACAACGTTGGACAACGTGGGACAACGTGGGACAACGTGGGACAACGTGGGACAACGTGGGACAACGTGGGACAACGTGGGACAACGTGGGACAACGTGGGACAACGTGGGACAACGTGGGACAACGTGGGACAACGTGGGACAACGTGGGACAACGTGGGACAACGTGGGACAACGTGGGACAACGTGGGACATCGTGGGACAACGTGGGACAACGTGGGACAACGTGGGACAACGTGGGACAACGTGGGACACCGTTGGACATCGTTGGACACCGTGGGACAACGTGGGACACCGTTGGACAACGTGGGACACCGTTGGACATCGTTGGACACCGTGGGACAACGTGGGACACCGTTGGACATCGTTGGACACCGTGGGACAACGAGGGACAACGTGGGACAACTTGGGACACCGTTGGACACCGTTGGACACCGTTGGACACCGTTGGACAACGTGGGACAACGTGGGACACCGTTGGACACCGTTGGACACCGTTGGACACCGTTGGACATCGTTGGACACCGTGGGACAACGTGGGACAACGTGGGACAACGTGGGAAACCATGGAACAACGTGGGACAACGTGGGACACCGTTGGACATCGTTGGACAACGTGGGACAACGTGGGACAACGTGGGACAACGTGGGACATCGTGGGACAACGTGGGACAACGTGGGACAACGTGGGACAACGTGGGACATCGTTGGACACCGTGGGACAACGTGGGACAACGTGGGACAACGTGGGACAACGTGGGACAACGTGGGACATCGTGGGACAACGTGGGACATCGTTGGACACCGTGGGACAACGTGGGACAACGTGGGACAACGTGGGAAACCATGGAACAACGTGGGACAACGTGGGACAACGTGGGACAACGTGGGACACCGTTGGACATCGTTGGACAACGTGGGACAACGTGGGACAACGTGGGACAACGTGGGACAACGTGGGACAACGTGGGACAACGTGGGACATCGTTGGACACCGTGGGACAACGTGGGACAACGTGGGACACCGTTGGACATCGTTGGACAACGTGGGACAACGTGGGACAACGTGGGACAACGTGGGACATCGTGGGACAACGTGGGACAACGTGGGACAACGTGGGACAACGTGGGACATCGTTGGACACCGTGGGACAACGTGGGACAACGTGGGACAACGTGGGACAACGTGGGACAACGTGGGACATCGTGGGACAACGTGGGACAACGTGGGACAACGTGGGACAACGTGGGACACCGTTGGACAACGTGGGACACCGTTGGACATCGTTGGACACCGTGGGACAACGTGGGACAACGTGGGACCACGTGGGACAACGTGGGACAACGTGGGACAACGTGGGACAACGTGGGACAACGTGGGACAACGTGGGACATCGTGGGACAACGTGGGACAACGTGGGACACCGTTGGACATCGTTGGACACCGTGGGACACCGTGGGACAACGTGGGACAACGTGGGACAACGTGGGACAACGTGGGACAACGTGGGACAACGTGGGACCACGTGGGACACCGTTGGACATCGCTGGACACCGTTGGACATCGTTGGACACCGTGGGACAACGTGGGACAACGTGGGACAACGTGGGACAACGTGGGACAACGTGGGACAACGTGGGACACCGTTGGACAACGTGGGACACCGTTGGACACCGTTGGACACCGTGGGACAACGTGGGACAACGTGGGACAACGTGGGACAACGTGGGACAACGTGGGACAACGTGGGACAACGTGGGACAACGTGGGACAACGTGGGACAACGTGGGACAACGTGGGACAACGTGGGACAACGTGGGACATCGTGGGACAACGTGGGACAACGTGGGACAACGTGGGCCAACGTGGGACAACGTGGGACACCGTTGGACATCGTTGGACACCGTGGGACAACGTGGGACAACGTGGGACAACGTGGGACACCGTTGGACACCGTTGGACACCGTTGGACACCGTTGGACATCGTTGGACACCGTGGGACAACGTGGGACAACGTGGGACAACGTGGGAAACCATGGAACAACGTGGGACAACGTGGGACACCGTTGGACATCGTTGGACAACGTGGGACAACGTGGGACAACGTGGGACAACGTGGGACACCGTTGGACATCGTTGGACAACGTGGGACAACGTGGGACAACGTGGGACAACGTGGGACAACGTGGGACAACGTGGGACACCGTTGGACACCGTGGGACACCGTTGGACACCGTTGGACATCGTTGGACACCGTGGGACAACGCGGGACAACGTGGGACAACGTGGGGCAACGTGGGACAACGTGGGACAACGTGGGACAACGTGGGACAACGTGGGACACCGTTGGACAACGTGGGACACCGTTGGACATCGTTGGACACCGTGGGACAACGTGGGACAACGTGGGACCACGTGGGACAACGTGGGACAACGTGGGACATCGTGGGACAACGTGGGACAACGTGGGACAACGTGGGACAACGTGGGACACCGTTGGACAACGTGGGACACCGTTGGACATCGTTGGACAACGTGGGACAACGTGGGACAACGTGGGACACCGTTGGACACCGTTGGACACCGTTGGACACCGTTGGACATCGTTGGACACCGTGGGACAACGTGGGACAACGTGGGACAACGTGGGACACCATGGAACAACGTGGGACAACGTGGGACACCGTTGGACATCGTTGGACAACGTGGGACAACGTGGGACAACGTGGGACAACGTGGGACAACGTGGGACAACGTGGGACATCGTGGGACAACGTGGGACAACGTGGGACAACGTGGGACAACGTGGGACATCGTTGGACACCGTGGGACAACGTGGGACAACGTGGGACAACGTGGGACAACGTGGGACAACGTGGGACATCGTGGGACAACGTGGGACAACGTGGGACAACGTGGGACAACGTGGGACACCGTTGGACAACGTGGGACACCGTTGGACATCGTTGGACACCGTGGGACAACGTGGGACAACGTGGGACCACGTGGGACAACGTGGGACAACGTGGGACAACGTGGGACAACGTGGGACAACGTGGGACAACGTGGGACATCGTGGGACAACGTGGGACAACGTGGGACACCGTTGGACATCGTTGGACACCGTGGGACACCGTGGGACAACGTGGGACAACGTGGGACAACGTGGGACAACGTGGGACAACGTGGGAAACCATGGAACAACGTGGGACAACGTGGGACACCGTTGGACATCGTTGGACAACGTGGGACAACGTGGGACAACGTGGGACAACGTGGGACAACGTGGGACAACGTGGGACACCGTTGGACACCGTGGGACACCGTTGGACACCGTTGGACATCGTTGGACACCGTGGGACAACGCGGGACAACGTGGGACAACGTGGGGCAACGTGGGACAACGTGGGACAACGTGGGACAACGTGGGACAACGTGGGACAACGTGGGACAACGTGGGACACCGTTGGACAACGTGGGACACCGTTGGACATCGTTGGACACCGTGGGACACCGTTGGACACCGTTGGACACCGTTGGACACCGTTGGACATCGTTGGACACCGTGGGACAACGTGGGACAACGTGGGACAACGTGGGAAACCATGGAACAACGTGGGACAACGTGGGACACCGTTGGACATCGTTGGACATCGTTGGACACCGTGGGACAACGTGGGACAACGTGGGACAACGTGGGACAACGTCGGACAACGTGGGACAACGTGGGACATCGTGGGACAACGTGGGACAACGTGGGACAACGTGGGACAACGTGGGACAACGTGGGACACCGTTGGACACCGTGGGACACCGTTGGACACCGTTGGACATCGTTGGACACCGTGGGACAACGTGGGACAACGTGGGACAACGTGGGACAACGTGGGACATCGTGGGACAACGTGGGACAATGTGGGACAACGTGGGACAACGTGGGACATCGTGGGACAACGTGGGACAACGTGGGACAACGTGGGACATCGCGGGACAACGTGGGACATCGTGGGACAACGTGGGACAACGTGGGACAACGTGGGACACCGTTGGACACCGTTGGACACCGTTGGACACCGTTGGACACCGTTGGACACCGTTGGACATCGTTGGACACCGTGGGACAACGTGGGACAACGTGGGACAACGTGGGAAACCATGGAACAACGTGGGACAACGTGGGACACCGTTGGACATCGTTGGACATCGTTGGACACCGTGGGACAACGTGGGACAACGTGGGACAACGTCGGACAACGTGGGACAACGTGGGACAACGTGGGACAACGTGGGACAACGTGGGACAACGTGGGACAACGTGGGACAACGTGGGACAACGTGGGACAACGTGGGACAACGTGGGACAACGTGGGACATCGTGGGACAACGTGGGACAACGTGGGACAACGTGGGACAACGTGGGACAACGTGGGACACCGTTGGACATCGTTGGACACCGTGGGACAACGTGGGACACCGTTGGACAACGTGGGACACCGTTGGACATCGTTGGACACCGTGGGACAACGTGGGACACCGTTGGACATCGTTGGACACCGTGGGACAACGAGGGACAACGTGGGACACCGTTGGACATCGTTGGACACCGTGGGACAACGTGGGACACCGTTGGACATCGTTGGACACCGTGGGACAACGAGGGACAACGTGGGACAACTTGGGACACCGTTGGACACCGTTGGACACCGTTGGACACCGTTGGACAACGTGGGACAACGTGGGACACCGTTGGACACCGTTGGACACCGTTGGACACCGTTGGACATCGTTGGACACCGTGGGACAACGTGGGACAACGTGGGACAACGTGGGAAACCATGGAACAACGTGGGACAACGTGGGACACCGTTGGACATCGTTGGACAACGTGGGACAACGTGGGACAACGTGGGACAACGTGGGACATCGTGGGACAACGTGGGACAACGTGGGACAACGTGGGACAACGTGGGACATCGTTGGACACCGTGGGACAACGTGGGACAACGTGGGACAACGTGGGACAACGTGGGACAACGTGGGACATCGTGGGACAACGTGGGACAACGTGGGACAACGTGGGACACCGTTGGACAACGTGGGACACCGTTGGACAACGTGGGACACCGTTGGACATCGTTGGACACCGTGGGACAACGTGGGACAACGTGGGACCACGTGGGACAACGTGGGACAACGTGGGACAACGTGGGACAACGTGGGACAACGTGGGACAACGTGGGACATCGTGGGACAACGTGGGACAACGTGGGACACCGTTGGACATCGTTGGACACCGTGGGACACCGTGGGACAACGTGGGACAACGTGGGACAACGTGGGACAACGTGGGACAACGTGGGAAACCATGGAACAACGTGGGACAACGTGGGACACCGTTGGACATCGTTGGACAACGTGGGACAACGTGGGACAACGTGGGACAACGTGGGACAACGTGGGACAACGTGGGACACCGTTGGACACCGTGGGACACCGTTGGACACCGTTGGACATCGTTGGACACCGTGGGACAACGCGGGACAACGTGGGACAACGTGGGGCAACGTGGGACAACGTGGGACAACGTGGGACAACGTGGGACAACGTGGGACAACGTGGGACAACGTGGGACACCGTTGGACAACGTGGGACACCGTTGGACATCGTTGGACACCGTGGGACACCGTTGGACACCGTTGGACACTGTTGGACACCGTTGGACATCGTTGGACACCGTGGGACAACGTGGGACAACGTGGGACAACGTGGGAAACCATGGAACAACGTGGGACAACGTGGGACACCGTTGGACATCGTTGGACATCGTTGGACACCGTGGGACAACGTGGGACAACGTGGGACAACGTGGGACAACGTCGGACAACGTGGGACAACGTGGGACATCGTGGGACAACGTGGGACAACGTGGGACAACGTGGGACAACGTGGGACAACGTGGGACACCGTTGGACACCGTGGGACACCGTTGGACACCGTTGGACATCGTTGGACACCGTGGGACAACGTGGGACAACGTGGGACAACGTGGGACAACGTGGGACATCGTGGGACAACGTGGGACAACGTGGGACAACGTGGGACAACGTGGGACATCGTGGGACAACGTGGGACAACGTGGGACAACGTGGGACATCGTGGGACAACGTGGGACATCGTGGGACAACGTGGGACAACGTGGGAAACCATGGAACAACGTGGGACAACGTGGGACACCGTTGGACATCGTTGGACATCGTTGGACACCGTGGGACAACGTGGGACAACGTGGGAAAACGTGGGACAACGTGGGACACCGTTGGACATCGCTGGACACCGTTGGACATCGTTGGACACCGTGGGACAACGTGGGACAACGTGGGACAACGTGGGAAAACGCGGGACAACGTGGGACAACGTGGGACAACGTGGGACAACGTGGGACAACGTGGGACAACGTGGGACAACGTGGGACATCGTGGGACAACGTGGGACAACGTGGGACAACGTGGGACAACGTGGGACAACGTGGGACACCGTTGGACACCGTTGGACACCGTTGGACACCGTTGGACATCGTTGGACACCGCGGGACAACGTGGGACAACGTGGGGCAACGTGGGACAACGTGGGACAACGTGGGACAACGTGGGACAACGTGGGACAACGTGGGACAACGTGGGACACCGTTGGACAACGTGGGACACCGTTGGACATCGTTGGACACCGTGGGACACCGTTGGACACCGTTGGACACCGTTGGACACCGTTGGACATCGTTGGACACCGTGGGACAACGTGGGACAACGTGGGACAACGTGGGAAACCATGGAACAACGTGGGACAACGTGGGACACCGTTGGACATCGTTGGACATCGTTGGACACCGTGGGACAACGTGGGACAACGTGGGACAACGTGGGACAACGTCGGACAACGTGGGACAACGTGGGACATCGTGGGACAACGTGGGACAACGTGGGACAACGTGGGACAACGTGGGACAACGTGGGACACCGTTGGACACCGTGGGACACCGTTGGACACCGTTGGACATCGTTGGACACCGTGGGACAACGTGGGACAACGTGGGACAACGTGGGACAACGTGGGACATCGTGGGACAACGTGGGACAACGTGGGACAACGTGGGACAACGTGGGACATCGTGGGACAACGTGGGACAACGTGGGACAACGTGGGACATCGTGGGACAACGTGGGACATCGTGGGACAACGTGGGACAACGTGGGAAACCATGGAACAACGTGGGACAACGTGGGACACCGTTGGACATCGTTGGACATCGTTGGACACCGTGGGACAACGTGGGACAACGTGGGAAAACGTGGGACAACGTGGGACACCGTTGGACATCGCTGGACACCGTTGGACATCGTTGGACACCGTGGGACAACGTGGGACAACGTGGGACAACGTGGGAAAACGCGGGACAACGTGGGACAACGTGGGACAACGTGGGACAACGTGGGACAACGTGGGACAACGTGGGACAACGTGGGACAACGTGGGACATCGTGGGACAACGTGGGACAACGTGGGACAACGTGGGACAACGTGGGACAACGTGGGACACCGTTGGACACCGTTGGACACCGTTGGACACCGTTGGACATCGTTGGACACCGTGGGACAACGTGGGACAACGTGGGACAACGTGGGAAACCATGGAACAACGTGGGACAACGTGGGACACCGTTGGACATCGTTGGACATCGTTGGACACCGTGGGACAACGTGGGACAACGTGGGAAAACGTGGGACAACGTGGGACACCGTTGGACATCGCTGGACACCGTTGGACATCGTTGGACACCGTGGGACAACGTGGGACAACGTGGGACAACGTGGGACAACGTGGGACAACGTGGGAAAACGTGGGACAACGTGGGACACCGTTGGACATCGCTGGACACCGTTGGACATCGTTGGACACCGTGGGACAACGTGGGACAACGTGGGACAACGTGGGACAACGTGGGACAACGTGGGACAACTTGGGACAACGTGGGACAACGTGGGACAACGTGGGACAACGTGGGACAACGTGGGACAACGTGGGACAACGTGGGACAACGTGGGACAACGTGGGACAACGTGGGACAACGTGGGACAACGTGGGACAACGTGGGACAACGTGGGACAACGTGGGACAACGTGGGACATCGTGGGACAACGTGGGACAACGTGGGACAACGTGGGACAACGTGGGACAACGTGGGACACCGTTGGACACCGTTGGACACCGTTGGACACCGTTGGACATCGTTGGACACCGTGGGACAACGTGGGACAACGTGGGACAACGTGGGAAACCATGGAACAACGTGGGACAACGTGGGACATCGTGGGACAACGTGGGACAACGTGGGACAACGTGGGAAACCATGGAACAACGTGGGACAACGTGGGACACCGTTGGACATCGTTGGACATCGTTGGACACCGTGGGACAACGTGGGACAACGTGGGACACCGTTGGACATCGCTGGACACCGTTGGACATCGCTGGACACCGTTGGACATCGTTGGACACCGTGGGACAACGTGGGACAACGTGGGACCACGTGGGACAACGTGGGACAACGTGGGACAACGTGGGACAACGTGGGACATCGTGGGACAACGTGGGACAACGTGGGACAACGTGGGACAACGTGGGACAACGTGGGAAACCATGGAACAACGTGGGACAACGTGGGACACCGTTGGACAACGTGGGACAACGTGGGACAACGTGGGACAACGTGGGACAACGTGGGACAACGTGGGACAACGTGGGACAACGTGGGACAACGTGGGACAACGTGGGACAACGTGGGACAACGTGGGACAACGTGTTACAACGTGGGACAACGTGGGACAACGTGGGACAACGTGGGACAACGTGGGACATCGTGGGACAACGTGGGACAACGTGGGACAACGTGGGACAACGTGGGACAACGTGGGACAACGTGGGACAACGTGGGACAACGTGGGACAACGTGGGACAACGTGGGACAACGTGGGACATCGTGGGACAACGTGGGACAACGTGGGACAACGTGGGACAACGTGGGACAACGTGGGACAACGTGGGACAACGTGGGACAACGTGGGACAACGTGGGACAACGTGGGACAACGTGGGACATCGTGGGACAACGTGGGACAACGTGGGACAACGTGGGACAACGTGGGACATCGTTGGACACCGTTGGACACCGTGGGACAACGTGGGACAACGTGGGACCACGTGGGACAACGTGGGACAACGTGGGACAACGTGGGACAACGTGGGACATCGTGGGACTACGTGGGACAACGTGGGACAACGTGGGACAACGTGGGACAACATGGGACACCGTTGGACACCGTTGGACACCGTTGGACACCGTTGGACATCGTTGGACACCGTGGGACAACGTGGGACAACGTGGGACAACGTGGGAAACCATGGAACAACGTGGGACAACGTGGGACACCGTTGGACATCGTTGGACATCGTTGGACACCGTGGGACAACGTGGGACAACGTGGGAAAACGTGGGACAACGTGGGACACCGTTGGACATCGCTGGACACCGTTGGACATCGTTGGACACCGTGGGACAACGTGGGACAACGTGGGACAACGTGGGACAACGTGGGACAACGTGGGACAACGTGGGACAACGTGGGACAACGTGGGAAAACGTGGGACAACGTGGGACACCGTTGGACATCGCTGGACACCGTTGGACATCGTTGGACACCGTGGGACAACGTGGGACAACGTGGGACAACGTGGGACAACGTGGGACAACGTGGGACAACGTGGGACAACGTGGGACAACGTGGGACAACGTGGGACAACGTGGGACAACGTGGGACAACGTGGGACATCGTGGGACAACGTGGGACAACGTGGGACAACGTGGGACAACGTGGGACATCGTTGGACACCGTTGGACACCGTGGGACAACGTGGGACAACGTGGGACAACGTGGGACAACGTGGGACAACGTGGGACAACGTGGGACAACGTGGGACAACGTGGGACACCGTTGGACATCGTTGGACATCATTGGACACCGTGGGACAACGTGGGACAACGTGGGACAACGTGGGACAACGTGGGAAACCATGGAACAACGTGGGACAACGTGGGACAACGTGGGACAACGTGGGACAACGTGGGACAACGTGGGACAACGTGGGACAACGTGGGACAACGTGGGACATCGTGGGACAACGTGGGACAACGTGGGACAACGTGGGACAACGTGGGACATCGTTGGACACCGTTGGACACCGTGGGACAACGTGGGACAACGTGGGACAACGTGGGACAACGTGGGACAACGTGGGACAACGTGGGACAACGTGGGACGACGTGGGACAACGTGGGACAACGTGGGACAACGTGGGACAACGTGGGACATCGTGGGACAACGTGGGACAACGTGGGACAACGTGGGACAACGTGGGACACCGTTGGACATCGTTGGACACCGTGGGACAACGTGGGACAACGTGGGACAACGTGGGACACCGTTGGACACCGTTGGACACCGTTGGACACCGTTGGACATCGTTGGACACCGTGGGACAACGTGGGACAACGTGGGACAACGTGGGAAACCATGGAACAACGTGGGACAACGTGGGACACCGTTGGACATCGTTGGACAACGTGGGACAACGTGGGACAACGTGGGACAACGTGGGACAACGTGGGACAACGTGGGACAACGTGGGACACCGTGGGACACCGTGGGACACCGTTGGACACCGTTGGACATCGTTGGACACCGTGGGACAACGTGGGACAACGTGGGACAACGTGGGACAACGTGGGACAACGTGGGACAACGTGGGACAACGTGGGACAACGTGGGACAACGTGGGACAACGTGGGACAACGTGGGACATCGTTTGACAACGTGGGAAAACGTGGGACAACGTGGGACATCGTGGGACAACGTGGGACAACGTGGGACCACGTGGGACACCGTTGGACAACGTGGGACACCGTTGGACATCGTTGGACACCGTGGGACAACGTGGGACAACGTGGGCCAACGTGGGACACCGTTGGACACCGTTGGACACCGTTGGACACCGTTGGACATCGTTGGACACCGTGGGACAACGTGGGACAACGTGGGACAACGTGGGAAACCGTGGGACAACGTGGGACAACGTGGGACACCGTTGGACATCGTTGGACACCGTGGGACAACGTGGGACAACGTGGGACAACGTGGGACAACGTGGGACAACGTGGGACAACGTGGGACACCGTGGGACACCGTGGGACACCGTGGGACACCGTTGGACATCGTTGGACACCGTGGGACAACGTGGGACAACGTGGGACAACGTGGGACAACGTGGGACAACGTGGGACAACGTGGGACATCGTGGGACAACGTGGGACAACGTGGGACCACGTGGGACACCGTTGGACACCGTTGGACACCGTTGGACACCGTTGGACATCGTTGGACACCGTGGGACAACGTGGGACAACGTGGGACAACGTGGGAAACCATGGAACAACGTGGGACAACGTGGGACACCGTTGGACATCGTTGGACATCGTTGGACACCGTGGGACAACGTGGGACAACGTGGGAAAACGTGGGACAACGTGGGACACCGTTGGACATCGCTGGACACCGTTGGACATCGTTGGACACCGTGGGACAACGTGGGACAACGTGGGACAACGTGGGACAACGTGGGACAACGTGGGACAACGTGGGACAACGTGGGACAACGTGGGACAACGTGGGACATCGTGGGACAACGTGGGACAACGTGGGACAACGTGGGACAACGTGGGACATCGTTGGACACCGTTGGACACCGTGGGACAACGTGGGATAACGTGGGACAACGTGGGACAACGTGGGACAACGTGGGACATCGTGGGACAACGTGGGACAACGTGGGACAACGTGGGCCAACGTGGGACAACGTGGGACACCGTTGGACATCGTTGGACACCGTGGGACAACGTGGGACAACGTGGGACAACGTGGGACACCGTTGGACACCGTTGGACACCGTTGGACACCGTTGGACATCGTTGGACACCGTGGGACAACGTGGGACAACGTGGGACAACGTGGGAAACCATGGAACAACGTGGGACAACGTGGGACACCGTTGGACATCGTTGGACAACGTGGGACAACGTGGGACAACGTGGGACAACGTGGGACAACGTGGGACAACGTGGGACATCGTGGGACAACGTGGGACAACGTGGGACAACGTGGGACAACGTGGGACATCGTTGGACACCGTGGGACAACGTGGGACAACGTGGGACAACGTGGGACAACGTGGGACAACGTGGGACATCGTGGGACAACGTGGGACAACGTGGGACAACGTGGGACAACGAGGGACACCGTTGGACAACGTGGGACACCGTTGGATATCGTTGGACACCGTGGGACAACGTGGGACAACGTGGGACCACGTGGGACAACGTGGGACCACGTGGGACAACGTGGGACAACGTGGGACAACGTGGGACAACGTGGGACAACGTGGGACAACGTGGGACATCGTGGGACAACGTGGGACAACGTGGGACACCGTTGGACATCGTTGGACACCGTGGGACACCGTGGGACAACGTGGGACAACGTGGGACAACGTGGGACAACGTGGGACAACGTGGGAAACCATGGAACAACGTGGGACAACGTGGGACACCGTTGGACATCGTTGGACAACGTGGGACAACGTGGGACAACGTGGGACAACGTGGGACAACGTGGGACAACGTGGGACACCGTTGGACACCGTGGGACACCGTTGGACACCGTTGGACATCGTTGGACACCGTGGGACAACGCGGGACAACGTGGGACAACGTGGGACAACGTGGGACAACGTGGGACAACGTGGGACAACGTGGGACAACGTGGGACAACGTGGGACAACGTGGGACACCGTTGGACAACGTGGGACACCGTTGGACATCGTTGGACACCGTGGGACACCGTTGGACACCGTTGGACACCGTTGGACAACGTGGGACAACGTGGGACAACGTGGGAAACCATGGAACAACGTGGGACAACGTGGGACACCGTTGGACATCGTTGGACAACGTGGGACAACGTGGGACAACGTGGGACAACGTGGGACAACGTGGGACAACGTGGGACACCGTTGGACACCGTGGGACACCGTTGGACACCGTTGGACATCGTTGGACACCGTGGGACAACGTGGGACAACGTGGGACAACGTGGGACAACGTGGGACAACGTGGGACAACGTGGGACAACGTGGGACATCGTGGGACAACGTGGGACAACGTGGGACCACGTGGGACACCGTTGGACACCGTTGGACACCGTTGGACACCGTTGGACATCGTTGGACACCGTGGGACAACGTGGGACAACGTGGGACAACGTGGGAAACCATGGAACAACGTGGGACAACGTGGGACACCGTTGGACATCGTTGGACATCGTTGGACACCGTGGGACAACGTGGGACAACGTGGGAAAACGTGGGACAACGTGGGACACCGTTGGACATCGCTGGACACCGTTGGACATCGTTGGACACCGTGGGACAACGTGGGACAACGTGGGACAACGTGGGACAACGTGGGACAACGTGGGACAACGTGGGACAACGTGGGACAACGTGGGACAACGTGGGACATCGTGGGACAACGTGGGACAACGTGGGACAACGTGGGACAACGTGGGACATCGTTGGACACCGTTGGACACCGTGGGACAACGTGGGATAACGTGGGACAACGTGGGACAACGTGGGACAACGTGGGACATCGTGGGACAACGTGGGACAACGTGGGACAACGTGGGCCAACGTGGGACAACGTGGGACACCGTTGGACATCGTTGGACACCGTGGGACAACGTGGGACAACGTGGGACAACGTGGGACACCGTTGGACACCGTTGGACACCGTTGGACACCGTTGGACATCGTTGGACACCGTGGGACAACGTGGGACAACGTGGGACAACGTGGGAAACCATGGAACAACGTGGGACAACGTGGGACACCGTTGGACATCGTTGGACACCGTGGGACAACGTGGGACAACGTGGGACAACGTGGGACAACGTGGGACAACGTGGGACATCGTGGGACAACGTGGGACAACGTGGGACAACGTGGGACAACGTGGGACATCGTTGGACACCGTGGGACAACGTGGGACAACGTGGGACAACGTGGGACAACGTGGGACAACGTGGGACATCGTGGGACAACGTGGGACAACGTGGGACAACGTGGGACAACGTGGGACACCGTTGGACAACGTGGGACACCGTTGGATATCGTTGGACACCGTGGGACAACGTGGGACAACGTGGGACCACGTGGGACAACGTGGGACAACGTGGGACAACGTGGGACAACGTGGGACAACGTGGGACAACGTGGGACATCGTGGGACAACGTGGGACAACGTGGGACACCGTTGGACATCGTTGGACACCGTGGGACACCGTGGGACAACGTGGGACAACGTGGGACAACGTGGGACAACGTGGGACAACGTGGGAAACCATGGAACAACGTGGGACAACGTGGGACACCGTTGGACATCGTTGGACAACGTGGGACAACGTGGGACAACGTGGGACAACGTGGGACAACGTGGGACAACGTGGGACACCGTTGGACACCGTGGGACACCGTTGGACACCGTTGGACATCGTTGGACACCGTGGGACAACGCGGGACAACGTGGGACAACGTGGGACAACGTGGGACAACGTGGGACAACGTGGGACAACGTGGGACAACGTGGGACAACGTGGGACAACGTGGGACACCGTTGGACAACGTGGGACACCGTTGGACATCGTTGGACACCGTGGGACACCGTTGGACACCGTTGGACACCGTTGGACACCGTTGGACATCGTTGGACACCGTGGGACAACGTGGGACAACGTGGGACAACGTGGGAAACCATGGAACAACGTGGGACAACGTGGGACACCGTTGGACATCGTTGGACATCGTTGGACACCGTGGGACAACGTGGGACAACGTGGGACAACGTGGGACAACGTCGGACAACGTGGGACAACGTGGGACATCGTGGGACAACGTGGGACAACGTGGGACACCGTTGGACACCGTTGGACATCGTTGGACACCGTGGGACAACGTGGGACAACGTGGGACAACGTGGGAAACCATGGAACAACGTGGGACAACGTGGGACACCGTTGGACATCGTTGGACATCGTTGGACACCGTGGGACAACGTGGGACAACGTGGGACAACGTGGGACAACGTCGGACAACGTGGGACAACGTGGGACATCGTGGGACAACGTGGGACAACGTGGGACAACGTGGGACAACGTGGGACACCGTTGGACACCGTGGGACACCGTTGGACACCGTTGGACATCGTTGGACACCGTGGGACAACGTGGGACAACGTGGGACAACGTGGGACAACGTGGGACATCGTGGGACAACGTGGGACAACGTGGGACAACGTGGGACAACGTGGGACATCGTGGGACAACGTGGGACAACGTGGGACAACGTGGGACATCGTGGGACAACGTGGGACAACGTGGGACAACGTGGGACAACGTGGGACACCGTTGGACACCGTTGGACACCGTTGGACACCGTTGGACATCGTTGGACACCGTGGGACAACGTGGGACAACGTGGGACAACGTGGGAAACCATGGAACAACGTGGGACAACGTGGGACACCGTTGGACATCGTTGGACATCGTTGGACACCGTGGGACAACGTGGGACAACGTGGGACAACGTGGGACAACGTCGGACAACGTGGGACAACGTGGGACAACGTGGGACAACGTGGGACAACGTGGGACAACGTGGGACAACGTGGGACAACGTCGGACAACGTGGGACATCGTGGGACAACGTGGGACAACGTGGGACAACGTGGGACAACGTGGGACAACGTGGGACAACGTGGGACAACGTGGGACAACGTGGGACACCGTGGGACAACGTGGGACAACGTGGGACAACGTGGGACAACGTGGGACATCGTGGGACAACGTGGGACAACGTGGGACAACGTGGGACAACGTGGGACATCGTTGGACACCGTTGGACACCGTGGGACAACGTGGGACAACGTGGGACAACGTGGGACAACGTGGGACAACGTGGGACAACGTGGGACATCGTTGGACATCGTTGGACACCGTTGGACATCGTTGGACATCGTTGGACATCGTTGGACACCGTTGGACACCGTTGGACACCGTTGGACATCGTTGGACACCGTTGGACATCGTTGGACATCGTTGGACATCGTTGGACACCGTTGGACACCGTTGGACACCGTTGGACATCGTTGGACACCGTGGGACAACGTGGAACAACGTGGGACAACGTGGGACAACGTGGGACAACGTGGGACAACGTGGGACATCGTGGGACAACGTGGGACAACGTGGGACAACGTGGGACAACGTGGGACAACGTGGGACACCGTTGGACACCGTGGGACACCGTTGGACACCGTTGGACATCGTTGGACACCGTGGGACAACGTGGGACAACGTGGGACAACGTGGGACAACGTGGGACATCGTGGGACAACGTGGGACAACGTGGGACACGTGGGACAACGTGGGACATCGTGGGACAACGTGGGACAACGTGGGACAACGTGGGACATCGTGGGACAACGTGGGACAACGTGGGACAACGTGGGACAAAGTGGGACAACGTGGGACACCGTTGGACACCGTTGGACACCGTTGGACACCGTTGGACATCGTTGGACACCGTGGGACAACGTGGGACAACGTGGGACAACGTGGGAAACCATGGAACAACGTGGGACAACGTGGGACAACGTGGGACAACGTCGGACAACGTGGGACAACGTGGGACAACGTGGGACAACGTGGGACAACGTGGGACATCGTGGGACAACGTGGGACAACGTGGGACAACGTGGGACAACGTGGGACATCGTTGGACACCGTGGGACAACGTGGGACAACGTGGGACAACGTGGGACAACGTGGGACAACGTGGGACATCGTGGGACAACGTGGGACAACGTGGGACAACGTGGGACAACGTGGGACACCGTTGGACAACGTGGGACACCGTTGGATATCGTTGGACACCGTGGGACAACGTGGGACAACGTGGGACCACGTGGGACAACGTGGGACAACGTGGGACAACGTGGGACAACGTGGGACAACGTGGGACAACGTGGGACATCGTGGGACAACGTGGGACAACGTGGGACACCGTTGGACATCGTTGGACACCGTGGGACACCGTGGGACAACGTGGGACAACGTGGGACAACGTGGGACAACGTGGGACAACGTGGGAAACCATGGAACAACGTGGGACAACGTGGGACACCGTTGGACATCGTTGGACAACGTGGGACAACGTGGGACAACGTGGGACAACGTGGGACAACGTGGGACAACGTGGGACACCGTTGGACACCGTGGGACACCGTTGGACACCGTTGGACATCGTTGGACACCGTGGGACAACGCGGGACAACGTGGGACAACGTGGGACAACGTGGGACATCGTGGGACAACGTGGGACAACGTGGGACAACGTGGGACAACGTGGGACAACGTGGGACAACGTGGGACACCGTTGGACATCGTTGGACAACGTGGGACAACGTGGGACAACGTGGGACAACGTGGGACACCGTTGGACACCGTGGGACACCGTTGGACACCGTTGGACATCGTTGGACACCGTGGGACAACGTGGGACAACGTGGGACAACGTGGGACAACGTGGGACATCGTGGGACAACGTGGGACAACGTGGGACACGTGGGACACCGTGGGACATCGTGGGACAACGTTGGACAACGTGGGACAACGTGGGACATCGTGGGACAACGTGGGACAACGTGGGACAACGTGGGACAAAGTGGGACAACGTGGGACACCGTTGGACACCGTTGGACACCGTTGGACACCGTTGGACATCGTTGGACACCGTGGGACAACGTGGGACAACGTGGGACAACGTGGGAAACCATGGAACAACGTGGGACAACGTGGGACAACGTGGGACAACGTCGGACAACGTGGGACAACGTGGGACAACGTGGGACAACGTGGGACAACGTGGGACATCGTGGGACAACGTGGGACAACGTGGGACAACGTGGGACAACGTGGGACATCGTTGGACACCGTGGGACACCGTGGGACAACGTGGGACAACGTGGGACAACGTGGGACAACGTGGGACATCGTGGGACAACGTGGGACAACGTGGGACAACGTGGGACAACGTGGGACACCGTTGGACAACGTGGGACACCGTTGGATATCGTTGGACACCGTGGGACAACGTGGGACAACGTGGGACCACGTGGGACAACGTGGGACAACGTGGGACAACGTGGGACAACGTGGGACAACGTGGGACAACGTGGGACATCGTGGGACAACGTGGGACAACGTGGGACACCGTTGGACATCGTTGGACACCGTGGGACACCGTGGGACAACGTGGGACAACGTGGGACAACGTGGGACAACGTGGGACAACGTGGGAAACCATGGAACAACGTGGGACAACGTGGGACACCGTTGGACATCGTTGGACAACGTGGGACAACGTGGGACAACGTGGGACAACGTGGGACAACGTGGGACAACGTGGGACACCGTTGGACACCGTGGGACACCGTTGGACACCGTTGGACATCGTTGGACACCGTGGGACAACGCGGGACAACGTGGGACAACGTGGGACAACGTGGGACAACGTGGGACAACGTGGGACAACGTGGGACAACGTGGGACAACGTGGGACACCGTTGGACAACGTGGGACACCGTTGGACATCGTTGGACACCGTGGGACACCGTTGGACACCGTTGGACACCGTTCGACACCGTTGGACATCGTTGGACACCGTGGGACAACGTGGGACAACGTGGGACAACGTGGGAAACCATGGAACAACGTGGGACAACGTGGGACACCGTTGGACATCGTTGGACATCGTTGGACACCGTGGGACAACGTGGGACAACGTGGGACAACGTGGGACAACGTCGGACAACGTGGGACAACGTGGGACATCGTGGGACAACGTGGGACAACGTGGGACAACGTGGGACAACGTGGGACACCGTTGGACACCGTGGGACACCGTTGGACACCGTTGGACATCGTTGGACACCGTGGGACAACGTGGGACAACGTGGGACAACGTGGGACAACGTGGGACATCGTGGGACAACGTGGGACAACGTGGGACAACGTGGGACAACGTGGGACATCGTGGGACAACGTGGGACAACGTGGGACAACGTGGGACATCGTGGGACAACGTGGGACAACGTGGGACAACGTGGGACAACGTGGGACACCGTTGGACACCGTTGGACACCGTTGGACACCGTTGGACATCGTTGGACACCGTGGGACAACGTGGGACAACGTGGGACAACGTGGGAAACCATGGAACAACGTGGGACAACGTGGGACACCGTTGGACATCGTTGGACATCGTTGGACACCGTGGGACAACGTGGGACAACGTGGGACAACGTGGGACAACGTCGGACAACGTGGGACAACGTGGGACAACGTGGGACAACGTGGGACAACGTGGGACAACGTGGGACAACGTGGGACAACGTCGGACAACGTGGGACATCGTGGGACAACGTGGGACAACGTGGGACAACGTGGGACAACGTGGGACAACGTGGGACAACGTGGGACAACGTGGGACAACGTGGGACAACGTGGGACAACGTGGGACAACGTGGGACAACGTGGGACAACGTGGGACATCGTGGGACAACGTGGGACAACGTGGGACAACGTGGGACAACGTGGGACATCGTTGGACACCGTTGGACACCGTGGGACAACGTGGGACAACGTGGGACACCGTGGGACAACGTGGGACAACGTGGGACAACGTGGGACATCGTTGGACATCGTTGGACACCGTTGGACATCGTTGGACATCGTTGGACATCGTTGGACACCGTTGGACACCGTTGGACACCGTTGGACATCGTTGGACACCGTTGGACATCGTTGGACATCGTTGGACATCGTTGGACACCGTTGGACACCGTTGGACACCGTTGGACATCGTTGGACACCGTGGGACAACGTGGAACAACGTGGGACAACGTGGGACAACGTGGGACAACGTGGGACAACGTGGGACATCGTGGGACAACGTGGGACAACGTGGGACAACGTGGGACAACGTGGGACAACGTGGGACACCGTTGGACACCGTGGGACACCGTTGGACACCGTTGGACATCGTTGGACACCGTGGGACAACGTGGGACAACGTGGGACAACGTGGGACAACGTGGGACATCGTGGGACAACGTGGGACAACGTGGGACACGTGGGACAACGTGGGACATCGTGGGACAACGTGGGACAACGTGGGACAACGTGGGACATCGTGGGACAACGTGGGACAACGTGGGACAACGTGGGACAAAGTGGGACAACGTGGGACACCGTTGGACACCGTTGGACACCGTTGGACACCGTTGGACATCGTTGGACACCGTGGGACAACGTGGGACAACGTGGGACAACGTGGGACACCGTGGAACAACGTGGGACAACGTGGGACAACGTGGGACAACGTCGGACAACGTGGGACAACGTGGGACAACGTGGGACAACGTGGGACAACGTGGGACAACGTGGGACAACGTGGGACAACGTGGGACACCGTTGGACACCGTGGGACACCGTTGGACACCGTTGGACATCGTTGGACACCGTGGGACAACGTGGGACAACGTGGGACAACGTGGGACAACGTGGGACAACGTGGGACATCGTGGGACAACGTGGGACAACGTGGGACAACGTGGGACATCGTGGGACAACGTGGGAAACCATGGAACAACGTGGGACAACGTGGGACACCGTTGGACATCGTTGGACATCGTTGGACACCGTGGGACAACGTGGGACAACGTGGGACAACGTGGGACAACGTCGGACAACGTGGGACAACGTGGGACACCGTTGGACACCGTTGGTCATCGTTGGACACCGTGGGACAACGTGGGACAACGTGGGACAACGTGGGACAACGTGGGACAACGTGGGACAACGTGGGACAACGTGGGACAACGTGGGACAACGTGGGACAACGTGGGACATCGTGGGACAACGTGGGACAACGTGGGACAACGTGGGACAACGTGGGACATCGTGGGACAACGTGGGACAACGTGGGACAACGTGGGACACCGTTGGACACCGTTGGACACCGTTGGACACCGTTGGACATCGTTGGACACCGTGGGACAACGTGGGACAACGTGGGACATCGTGGGACAACGTGGGACAACGTGGGACAACGTGGGACAACGTGGGACACCGTTGGACAACGTGGGACACCGTTGGATATCGTTGGACACCGTGGGACAACGTGGGACAACGTGGGACAACGTGGGACAACGTGGGACAACGTGGGACAACGTCGGACAACGTGGGACAACGTGGGACAACGTGGGACAACGTGGGACAACGTGGGACATCGTGGGACAACGTGGGACAACGTGGGACAACGTGGGACAACGTGGGACAACGTGGGACAACGTGGGACAACGTGGGACAAAGTGGGACAACGTGGGACACCGTTGGACACCGTTGGACACCGTTGGACACCGTTGGACATCGTTGGACACCGTGGGACAACGTGGGACAACGTGGGACAACGTGGGAAACCATGGAACAACGTGGGACAACGTGGGACAACGTGGGACAACGTCGGACAACGTGGGACAACGTGGGACAACGTGGGACAACGTGGGACAACGTGGGACAACGTGGGACAACGTGGGACAACGTGGGACAACGTGGGACAACGTGGGACAACGTTGGACACCGTGGGACAACGTGGGACAACGTGGGACAACGTGGGACAACGTGGGACAACGTGGGACATCGTGGGACAACGTGGGACAACGTGGGACAACGTGGGACAACGTGGGACACCGTTGGACAACGTGGGACACCGTTGGATATCGTTGGACACCGTGGGACAACGTGGGACAACGTGGGACCACGTGGGACAACGTGGGACAACGTGGGACAACGTGGGACAACGTGGGACAACGTGGGACAACGTGGGACATCGTGGGACAACGTGGGACAACGTGGGACACCGTTGGACATCGTTGGACACCGTGGGACACCGTGGGACAACGTGGGACAACGTGGGACAACGTGGGACAACGTGGGACAACGTGGGAAACCATGGAACAACGTGGGACAACGTGGGACACCGTTGGACATCGTTGGACAACGTGGGACAACGTGGGACAACGTGGGACAACGTGGGACAACGTGGGACAACGTGGGACACCGTTGGACACCGTGGGACACCGTTGGACACCGTTGGACATCGTTGGACACCGTGGGACAACGCGGGACAACGTGGGACAACGTGGGACAACGTGGGACAACGTGGGACAACGTGGGACAACGTGGGACAACGTGGGACAACGTGGGACAACGTGGGACACCGTTGGACAACGTGGGACACCGTTGGACATCGTTGGACACCGTGGGACACCGTTGGACACCGTTGGACACCGTTGGACACCGTTGGACATCGTTGGACACCGTGGGACAACGTGGGACAACGTGGGACAACGTGGGAAACCATGGAACAACGTGGGACAACGTGGGACACCGTTGGACATCGTTGGACATCGTTGGACACCGTGGGACAACGTGGGACAACGTGGGACAACGTGGGACAACGTCGGACAACGTGGGACAACGTGGGACATCGTGGGACAACGTGGGACAACGTGGGACAACGTGGGACAACGTGGGACACCGTTGGACACCGTGGGACACCGTTGGACACCGTTGGACATCGTTGGACACCGTGGGACAACGTGGGACAACGTGGGACAACGTGGGACAACGTGGGACATCGTGGGACAACGTGGGACAACGTGGGACAACGTGGGACAACGTGGGACATCGTGGGACAACGTGGGACAACGTGGGACAACGTGGGACATCGTGGGACAACGTGGGACAACGTGGGACAACGTGGGACAACGTGGGACACCGTTGGACACCGTTGGACACCGTTGGACACCGTTGGACATCGCTGGACACCGTGGGACAACGTGGGACAACGTGGGACAACGTGGGAAACCATGGAACAACGTGGGACAACGTGGGACACCGTTGGACATCGTTGGACATCGTTGGACACCGTGGGACAACGTGGGACAACGTGGGACAACGTGGGACAACGTCGGACAACGTGGGACAACGTGGGACAACGTGGGACAACGTGGGACAACGTGGGACAACGTGGGACAACGTGGGACAACGTCGGACAACGTGGGACATCGTGGGACAACGTGGGACAACGTGGGACAACGTGGGACAACGTGGGACAACGTGGGACAACGTGGGACAACGTGGGACAACGTGGGACAACGTGGGACAACGTGGGACAACGTGGGACAACGTGGGACAACGTGGGACATCGTGGGACAACGTGGGACAACGTGGGACAACGTGGGACAACGTGGGACAGCGTTGGACACCGTTGGACACCGTGGGACAACGTGGGACAACGTGGGACAACGTGGGACAACGTGGGACAACGTGGGACAACGTGGGACATCGTTGGACATCGTTGGACACCGTTGGACATCGTTGGACATCGTTGGACATCGTTGGACACCGTTGGACACCGTTGGACACCGTTGGACATCGTTGGACACCGTTGGACATCGTTGGACATCGTTGGACATCGTTGGACACCGTTGGACACCGTTGGACACCGTTGGACATCGTTGGACACCGTGGGACAACGTGGGACAACGTGGGACAACGTGGGACAACGTGGGACAACGTGGGACAACGTGGGACATCGTGGGACAACGTGGGACAACGTGGGACAACGTGGGACAACGTGGGACAACGTGGGACACCGTTGGACACCGTGGGACACCGTTGGACACCGTTGGACATCGTTGGACACCGTGGGACAACGTGGGACAACGTGGGACAACGTGGGACAACGTGGGACATCGTGGGACAACGTGGGACAACGTGGGACACGTGGGACAACGTGGGACATCGTGGGACAACGTGGGACAACGTGGGACAACGTGGGACATCGTGGGACAACGTGGGACAACGTGGGACAACGTGGGACAAAGTGGGACAACGTGGGACACCGTTGGACACCGTTGGACACCGTTGGACACCGTTGGACATCGTTGGACACCGTGGGACAACGTGGGACAACGTGGGACAACGTGGGACACCATGGAACAACGTGGGACAACGTGGGACAACGTGGGACAACGTCGGACAACGTGGGACAACGTGGGACATCGTGGGACAACGTGGGACAACGTGGGACAACGTGGGACAACGTGGGACAACGTGGGACACCGTTGGACACCGTGGGACACCGTTGGACACCGTTGGACATCGTTGGACACCGTGGGACAACGTGGGACAACGTGGGACAACGTGGGACAACGTGGGACAACGTGGGACATCGTGGGACAACGTGGGACAACGTGGGACAACGTGGGACATCGTGGGACAACGTGGGAAACCATGGAACAACGTGGGACAACGTGGGACACCGTTGGACATCGTTGGACATCGTTGGACACCGTGGGACAACGTGGGACAACGTGGGACAACGTGGGACAACGTCGGACAACGTGGGACAACGTGGGACACCGTTGGACACCGTTGGTCATCGTTGGACACCGTGGGACAACGTGGGACAACGTGGGACAACGTGGGACAACGTGGGACAACGTGGGACAACGTGGGACAACGTGGGACAACGTGGGACAACGTGGGACAACGTGGGACATCGTGGGACAACGTGGGACAACGTGGGACAACGTGGGACAACGTGGGACATCGTGGGACAACGTGGGACAACGTGGGACAACGTGGGACACCGTTGGACACCGTTGGACACCGTTGGACACCGTTGGACATCGTTGGACACCGTGGGACAACGTGGGACAACGTGGGACAACGTGGGACAACGTGGGACAACGTGGGACAACGTGGGACAACGTGGGACAACGTGGGACATCGTGGGACAACGTGGGACAACGTGGGACAACGTGGGACAACGTGGGACAACGTGGGACACCGTTGGACACCGTGGGACACCGTTGGACACCGTTGGACATCGTTGGACACCGTGGGACAACGTGGGACAACGTGGGACAACGTGGGACATCGTGGGACAACGTGGGACAACGTGGGACAACGTGGGACAACGTGGGACATCGTGGGACAACGTGGGACAACGTGGGACAACGTGGGACATCGTGGGACAACGTGGGACAACGTGGGACAACGTGGGACAACGTGGGACAACGTGGGACACCGTTGGACACCGTTGGACACCGTTGGACACCGTTGGACATCGTTGGACACCGTGGGACAACGTGGGACAACGTGGGACAACGTGGGAAACCATGGAACAACGTGGGACAACGTGGGACACCGTTGGACATCGTTGGACATCGTTGGACACCGTGGGACAACGTGGGACAACGTGGGACAACGTGGGACAACGTCGGACAACGTGGGACAACGTGGGACATCGTGGGACAACGTGGGACAACGTGGGACAACGTGGGACAACGTGGGACAACGTGGGACACCGTTGGACACCGTGGGACACCGTTGGACACCGTTGGACATCGTTGGACACCGTGGGACAACGTGGGACAACGTGGGACAACGTGGGACAACGTGGGACATCGTGGGACAACGTGGGACAACGTGGGACAACGTGGGACAACGTGGGACATCGTGGGACAACGTGGGACAACGTGGGACAACGTGGGACATCGTGGGACAACGTGGGACAACGTGGGACAACGTGGGACAACGTGGGACAACGTGGGACACCGTTGGACACCGTTGGACACCGTTGGACACCGTTGGACATCGTTGGACACCGTGGGACAACGTGGGACAACGTGGGACAACGTGGGAAACCATGGAACAACGTGGGACAACGTGGGACACCGTTGGACATCGTTGGACATCGTTGGACACCGTGGGACAACGTGGGACAACGTGGGACAACGTGGGACAACGTCGGACAACGTGGGACAACGTGGGACAACGTGGGACAACGTGGGACAACGTGGGACAACGTGGGACAACGTGGGACAACGTGGGACAACGTGGGACACCGTTGGACACCGTGGGACACCGTTGGACACCGTTGGACATCGTTGGACACCGTGGGACAACGTGGGACAACGTGGGACAACGTGGGACAACGTGGGACATCGTGGGACAACGTGGGACAACTTGGGACAACGTGGGACAACGTGGGACATCGTGGGACAACGTGGGACAACGTGGGACAACGTGGGACATCGTGGGACAACGTGGGACAACGTGGGACAACGTGGGACAACGTGGGACAACGTGGGACACCGTTGGACACCGTTGGACACCGTTGGACACCGTTGGACATCGTTGGACACCGTGGGACAACGTGGGACAACGTGGGACAACGTGGGAAACCATGGAACAACGTGGGACAACGTGGGACACCGTTGGACATCGTTGGACATCGTTGGACACCGTGGGACAACGTGGGACAACGTGGGACAACGTGGGACAACGTCGGACAACGTGGGACAACGTGGGACAACGTGGGACAACGTGGGACAACGTGGGACAACGTGGGACAACGTGGGACAACGTGGGACACCGTGGGACAACGTGGGACAACGTGGGACAACGTGGGACAACGTGGGACATCGTGGGACAACGTGGGACAACGTGGGACAACGTGGGACATCGTGGGACAACGTGGGACAACGTGGGACAACGTGGGACAACGTGGGACAACGTGGGACACCGTTGGACACCGTTGGACACCGTTGGACACCGTTGGACATCGTTGGACACCGTGGGACAACGTGGGACAACGTGGGACAACGTGGGAAACCATGGAACAACGTGGGACAACGTGGGACACCGTTGGACATCGTTGGACATCGTTGGACTCCGTGGGACAACGTGGGACAACGTGGGACAACGTGGGACAACGTCGGACAACGTGGGACAACGTGGGACATCGTGGGACAACGTGGGACAACGTGGGACAACGTGGGACAACGTGGGACAACGTGGGACACCGTTGGACACCGTGGGACACCGTTGGACACCGTTGGACATCGTTGGACACCGTGGGACAACGTGGGACAACGTGGGACAACGTGGGACAACGTGGGACATCGTGGGACAACGTGGGACAACGTGGGACAACGTGGGACAACGTGGGACATCGTGGGACAACGTGGGACAACGTGG
This sequence comes from Bombus terrestris, assembly GCF_910591885.1. Taxonomy (NCBI): domain Eukaryota; kingdom Metazoa; phylum Arthropoda; class Insecta; order Hymenoptera; family Apidae; genus Bombus; species Bombus terrestris. The sequence continues at coordinate 219,919 of NW_025963599.1, forward strand.
GACAACGTGGGACATCGTGGGACAACGTGGGACAACGTGGGACAACGTGGGACAACGTGGGACAACGTGGGAGACCGTTGGACACCGTTGGACACCGTTGGACACCGTTGGACATCGTTGGACACCGTGGGACAACGTGGGACAACGTGGGACAACGTGGGAAACCATGGAACAACGTGGGACAACGTGGGACACCGTTGGACATCGTTGGACATCGTTGGACACCGTGGGACAACGTGGGACAACGTGGGACAACGTGGGACAACGTGGGACAACGTGGGACAACGTGGGACAACGTGGGACAACGTGGGACAACGTGGGACAACGTGGGACAACGTGGGACAACGTGGGACAACGTGGGACAACGTGGGACATCGTGGGACAACGTGGGACAACGTGGGACAACGTGGGACAACGTGGGACATCGTTGGACACCGTTGGACACCGTGGGACAACGTGGGACAACGTGGGACAACGTGGGACAACGTGGGACAACGTGGGACAACGTGGGACAACGTGGGACAACGTGGGACAACGTGGGACACCGTTGGACATCGTTGGACAACGTGGGACAACGTGGGACAACGTGGGACACCGTTGGACACCGTTGGACATCGTTGGACACCGTTGGACATCGTTGGACACCGTTGGACATCGTTGGACATCGTTGGACATCGTTGGACACCGTTGGACACCGTTGGACACCGTTGGACATCGTTGGACACCGTGGGACAACGTGGAACAACGTGGGACAACGTGGGACAACGTGGGACAACGTGGGACAACGTGGGACATCGTGGGACAACGTGGGACAACGTGGGACAACGTGGGACAACGTGGGACAACGTGGGACAACGTGGGACAAAGTGGGACAACGTGGGACACCGTTGGACACCGTTGGACACCGTTGGACACCGTTGGACATCGTTGGACACCGTGGGACAACGTGGGACAACGTGGGACAACGTGGGAAACCATGGAACAACGTGGGACAACGTGGGACAACGTGGGACAACGTCGGACAACGTGGGACAACGTGGGACATCGTGGGACAACGTGGGACAACGTGGGACAACGTGGGACAACGTGGGACAACGTGGGACACCGTTGGACACCGTGGGACACCGTTGGACACCGTTGGACATCGTTGGACACCGTGGGACAACGTGGGACAACGTGGGACAACGTGGGACAACGTGGGACAACGTGGGACATCGTGGGACAACGTGGGACAACGTGGGACAACGTGGGACATCGTGGGACAACGTGGGAAACCATGGAACAACGTGGGACAACGTGGGACACCGTTGGACATCGTTGGACATCGTTGGACACCGTGGGACAACGTGGGACAACGTGGGACAACGTGGGACAACGTCGGACAACGTGGGACAACGTGGGACACCGTTGGACACCGTTGGTCATCGTTGGACACCGTGGGACAACGTGGGACAACGTGGGACAACGTGGGACAACGTGGGACAACGTGGGACAACGTGGGACAACGTGGGACAACGTGGGACAACGTGGGACAACGTGGGACACCGTTGGACACCGTGGGACACCGTTGGACACCGTTGGACATCGTTGGACACCGTGGGACAACGTGGGACAACGTGGGACAACGTGGGACATCGTGGGACAACGTGGGACAACGTGGGACAACGTGGGACAACGTGGGACACCGTGGGACAACGTGGGACAACGTGGGACAACGTGGGACATCGTGGGACAACGTGGGACAACGTGGGACAACGTGGGACAACGTGGGACAACGTGGGACACCGTTGGACACTGTTGGACACCGTTGGACACCGTTGGACATCGTTGGACACCGTGGGACAACGTGGGACAACGTGGGACAACGTGGGAAACCATGGGACAACGTGGGACAACGTGGGACACCGTTGGACATCGTTGGACATCGTTGGACACCGTGGGACAACGTGGGACAACGTGGGACAACGTGGGACAACGTCGGACAACGTGGGACAACGTGGGACATCGTGGGACAACGTGGGACAACGTGGGACAACGTGGGACAACGTGGGACAACGTGGGACACCGTTGGACACCGTGGGACACCGTTGGACACCGTTGGACATCGTTGGACACCGTGGGACAACGTGGGACAACGTGGGACAACGTGGGACAACGTGGGACATCGTGGGACAACGTGGGACAACGTGGGACAACGTGGGACAACGTGGGACATCGTGGGACAACGTGGGACAACGTGGGACAACGTGGGACATCGTGGGACAACGTGGGACAACGTGGGACAACGTGGGACAACGTGGGACAACGTGGGACACCGTTGGACACCGTTGGACACCGTTGGACACCGTTGGACATCGTTGGACACCGTGGGACAACGTGGGACAACGTGGGACAACGTGGGAAACCATGGAACAACGTGGGACAACGTGGGACACCGTTGGACATCGTTGGACATCGTTGGACACCGTGGGACAACGTGGGACAACGTGGGACAACGTGGGACAACGTCGGACAACGTGGGACAACGTGGGACAACGTGGGACAACGTGGGACAACGTGGGACAACGTGGGACAACGTGGGACAACGTGGGACAACGTGGGACACCGTTGGACACCGTGGGACACCGTTGGACACCGTTGGACATCGTTGGACACCGTGGGACAACGTGGGACAACGTGGGACAACGTGGGACAACGTGGGACATCGTGGGACAACGTGGGACAACGTGGGACAACGTGGGACAACGTGGGACATCGTGGGACAACGTGGGACAACGTGGGACAACGTGGGACATCGTGGGACAACGTGGGACAACGTGGGACAACGTGGGACAAAGTGGGACAACGTGGGACACCGTTGGACACCGTTGGACACCGTTGGACACCGTTGGACATCGTTGGACACCGTGGGACAACGTGGGACAACGTGGGACAACGTGGGAAACCATGGGACAACGTGGGACAACGTGGGACAACGTCGGACAACGTGGGACAACGTGGGACATCGTGGGACAACGTGGGACAACGTGGGACAACGTGGGACAACGTGGGACAACGTGGGACACCGTTGGACACCGTGGGACACCGTTGGACACCGTTGGACATCGTTGGACACCGTGGGACAACGTGGGACAACGTGGGACAACGTGGGACAACGTGGGACAACGTGGGACATCGTGGGACAACGTGGGACAACGTGGGACAACGTGGGACATCGTGGGACAACGTGGGAAACCGTGGAACAACGTGGGACAACGTGGGACACCGTTGGACATCGTTGGACATCGTTGGACACCGTGGGACAACGTGGGACAACGTGGGACAACGTGGGACAACGTCGGACAACGTGGGACAACGTGGGACACCGTTGGACACCGTTGGTCATCGTTGGACACCGTGGGACAACGTGGGACAACGTGGGACAACGTGGGACAACGTGGGACAACGTGGGACAACGTGGGACAACGTGGGACAACGTGGGACAACGTGGGACAACGTGGGACATCGTGGGACAACGTGGGACAACGTGGGACAACGTGGGACAACGTGGGACATCGTGGGACAACGTGGGACAACGTGGGACAACGTGGGACACCGTTGGACACCGTTGGACACCGTTGGACACCGTTGGACATCGTTGGACACCGTGGGACAACGTGGGACAACGTGGGACAACGTGGGACAACGTGGGACAACGTGGGACAACGTGGGACAACGTGGGACAACGTGGGACATCGTGGGACAACGTGGGACAACGTGGGACAACGTGGGACAACGTGGGACAACGTGGGACACCGTTGGACACCGTGGGACACCGTTGGACACCGTTGGACATCGTTGGACACCGTGGGACAACGTGGGACAACGTGGGACAACGTGGGACATCGTGGGACAACGTGGGACAACGTGGGACAACGTGGGACAACGTGGGACATCGTGGGACAACGTGGGACAACGTGGGACAACGTGGGACATCGTGGGACAACGTGGGACAACGTGGGACAACGTGGGACAACGTGGGACAACGTGGGACACCGTTGGACACTGTTGGACACCGTTGGACACCGTTGGACATCGTTGGACACCGTGGGACAACGTGGGACAACGTGGGACAACGTGGGAAACCATGGAACAACGTGGGACAACGTGGGACACCGTTGGACATCGTTGGACATCGTTGGACACCGTGGGACAACGTGGGACAACGTGGGACAACGTGGGACAACGTCGGACAACGTGGGACAACGTGGGACATCGTGGGACAACGTGGGACAACGTGGGACAACGTGGGACAACGTGGGACAACGTGGGACACCGTGGGACACCGTGGGACACCGTTGGACACCGTTGGACATCGTTGGACACCGTGGGACAACGTGGGACAACGTGGGACAACGTGGGACAACGTGGGACATCGTGGGACAACGTGGGACAACGTGGGACAACGTGGGACAACGTGGGACATCGTGGGACAACGTGGGACAACGTGGGACAACGTGGGACATCGTGGGACAACGTGGGACAACGTGGGACAACGTGGGACAACGTGGGACAACGTGGGACACCGTTGGACACCGTTGGACACCGTTGGACACCGTTGGACATCGTTGGACACCGTGGGACAACGTGGGACAACGTGGGACAACGTGGGAAACCATGGAACAACGTGGGACAACGTGGGACACCGTTGGACATCGTTGGACATCGTTGGACACCGTGGGACAACGTGGGACAACGTGGGACAACGTGGGACAACGTGGGACAACGTGGGACAACGTGGGACAACGTGGGACAACGTGGGACAACGTGGGACAACGTGGGACAACGTGGGACAACGTGGGACAACGTGGGACACCGTTGGACACCGTGGGACACCGTTGGACACCGTTGGACATCGTTGGACACCGTGGGACAACGTGGGACAACGTGGGACAACGTGGGACAACGTGGGACATCGTGGGACAACGTGGGACAACGTGGGACAACGTGGGACAACGTGGGACATCGTGGGACAACGTGGGACAACGTGGGACAACGTGGGACATCGTGGGACAACGTGGGACAACGTGGGACAACGTGGGACAACGTGGGACAACGTGGGACACCGTTGGACACCGTTGGACACCGTTGGACACCGTTGGACATCGTTGGACACCGTGGGACAACGTGGGACAACGTGGGACAACGTGGGAAACCATGGAACAACGTGGGACAACGTGGGACACCGTTGGACATCGTTGGACATCGTTGGACACCGTGGGACAACGTGGGACAACGTGGGACAACGTGGGACAACGTGGGACAACGTGGGACAACGTGGGACAACGTGGGACAACGTGGGACAACGTGGGACAACGTGGGACAACGTGGGACAACGTGGGACATCGTGGGACAACGTGGGACAACGTGGGACAACGTGGGACAACGTGGGACATCGTGGGACAACGTGGGACAACGTGGGACAACGTGGGACATCGTGGGACAACGTGGGACAACGTGGGACAACGTGGGACAACGTGGGACAACGTGGGACACCGTTGGACACCGTTGGACACCGTTGGACACCGTTGGACATCGTTGGACACCGTGGGACAACGTGGGACAACGTGGGACAACGTGGGAAACCGTGGAACAACGTGGGACAACGTGGGACACCGTTGGACATCGTTGGACATCGTTGGACTCCGTGGGACAACGTGGGACAACGTGGGACAACGTGGGACAACGTCGGACAACGTGGGACAACGTGGGACATCGTGGGACAACGTGGGACAACGTGGGACAACGTGGGACAACGTGGGACAACGTGGGACACCGTTGGACACCGTGGGACACCGTTGGACACCGTTGGACATCGTTGGACACCGTGGGACAACGTGGGACAACGTGGGACAACGTGGGACAACGTGGGACATCGTGGGACAACGTGGGACAACGTGGGACAACGTGGGACAACGTGGGACATCGTGGGACAACGTGGGACAACGTGGGACAACGTGGGACAACGTGGGACAACGTGGGACAACGTGGGACAACGTGGGACAACGTGGGACAGCGTGGGAGACCGTTGGACACCGTTGGACACCGTTGGACACCGTTGGACATCGTTGGACACCGTGGGACAACGTGGGACAACGTGGGACAACGTGGGAAACCATGGAACAACGTGGGACAACGTGGGACACCGTTGGACATCGTTGGACATCGTTGGACACCGTGGGACAACGTGGGACAACGTGGGACAACGTGGGACAACGTCGGACAACGTGGGACAACGTGGGACAACGTGGGACAACGTGGGACAACGTGGGACAACGTGGGACAACGTGGGACAACGTGGGACAACGTGGGACAACGTGGGACATCGTGGGACAACGTGGGACAACGTGGGACAACGTGGGACAACGTGGGACATCGTTGGACACCGTTGGACACCGTGGGACAACGTGGGACAACGTGGGACAACGTGGGACAACGTGGGACAACGTGGGACAACGTGGGACAACGTGGGACAACGTGGGACAACGTGGGACAACGTGGGACAACGTGGGACACCGTTGGACATCGTTGGACAACGTGGGACAACGTGGGACAACGTGGGACAACGTGGGACAACGTGGGACAACGTGGGACACCGTTGGACACCGTTGGACATCGTTGGACACCGTGGGACAACGTGGGACAACGTGGGACAACGTGGGACATCGTGGGACAACGTGGGACATCGTTGGACACCGTGGGACAACGTGGGACAACGTGGGACAACGTGGGACAACGTGGGACAACGTGGGACAACGTGGGACAACGTGGGACAACGTGGGACAACGTGGGACAACGTGGGACAACGTGGGACAACGTGGGACAACGTGGGACAACGTGGGACATCGTGGGACAACGTGGGACAACGTGGGACAACGTGGGACAACGTGGGACATCGTTGGACACCGTTGGACACCGTGGGACAACGTGGGACAACGTGGGACAACGTGGGACAACGTGGGACAACGTGGGACAACGTGGGACAACGTGGGACAACGTGGGACAACGTGGGACAACGTGGGACAACGTGGGACACCGTTGGACATCGTTGGACAACGTGGGACAACGTGAGACAACGTGGGACAACGTGGGACAACGTGGGACAACGTGGGACAACGTGGGACAACGTGGGACAACGTGGGACAACGTGGGACAACGTGGGACAACGTGGGACAACGTGGGACAACGTGGGACAACGTGGGACATCGTGGGACAACGTGGGACAACGTGGGACAACGTGGGACAACGTGGGACAACGTGGGACACCGTTGGACATCGTTGGACACCGTGGGACAACGTGGGACAACGTGGGACAACGTGGGACACCGTTGGACACCGTTGGACACCGTTGGACACCGTTGGACATCGTTGGACACCGTGGGACAACGTGGGACAACGTGGGACAACGTGGGAAACCATGGAACAACGTGGGACAACGTGGGACACCGTTGGACATCGTTGGACAACGTGGGACAACGTGGGACAACGTGGGACAACGTGGGACAACGTGGGACAACGTGGGACACCGTTGGACACCGTGGGACACCGTTGGACACCGTTGGACACCGTGGGACAACGTGGGACAACGTGGGACAACGTGGGACAACGTGGGACATCGTGGGACAACGTGGGACAACGTGGGACAACGTGGGACAACGTGGGACATCGTGGGACAACGTGGGACAACGTGGGACAACGTGGGACATCGTGCGACAACGTGGGACAACGTGGGACAACGTGGGACAACGTGGGACAACGTGGGACACCGTTGGACACCGTTGGACACCGTTGGACATCGTTGGACACCGTGGGACAACGTGGGACAACGTGGGACAACGTGGGAAACCATGGAACAACGTGGGACAACGTGGGACACCGTTGGACATCGTTGGACATCGTTGGACACCGTGGGACAACGTGGGACAACGTGGGACAACGTGGGACAACGTCGGACAACGTGGGACAACGTGGGACAACGTGGGACAACGTGGGACAACGTGGGACAACGTGGGACAACGTGGGACAACGTGGGACAACGTGGGACAACGTGGGACATCGTGGGACAACGTGGGACAACGTGGGACAACGTGGGACAACGTGGGACATCGTTGGACACCGTTGGACACCGTGGGACAACGTGGGACAACGTGGGACAACGTGGGACAACGTGGGACACCGTTGGACACCGTTGGACACCGTTGGACACCGTTGGACATCGTTGGACACCGTGGGACAACGTGGGACAACGTGGGACAACGTGGGAAACCATGGAACAACGTGGGACAACGTGGGACACCGTTGGACATCGTTGGACATCGTTGGACACCGTGGGACAACGTGGGACAACGTGGGACAACGTGGGACAACGTCGGACAACGTGGGACAACGTGGGACACCGTTGGACACCGTTGGTCATCGTTGGACACCGTGGGACAACGTGGGACAACGTGGGACAACGTGGGACAACGTGGGACAACGTGGGACAACGTGGGACAACGTGGGACAACGTGGGACAACGTGGGACAACGTGGGACACCGTTGGACACCGTGGGACACCGTTGGACACCGTTGGACATCGTTGGACACCGTGGGACAACGTGGGACAACGTGGGACAACGTGGGACATCGTGGGACAACGTGGGACAACGTGGGACAACGTGGGACAACGTGGGACATCGTGGGACAACGTGGGACAACGTGGGACAACGTGGGACATCGTGGGACAACGTGGGACAACGTGGGACAACGTGGGACAACGTGGGACAACGTGGGACACCGTTGGACACTGTTGGACACCGTTGGACACCGTTGGACAACGTGGGACAACGTGGGACAACGTGGGACAACGTGGGACAACGTGGGACACCGTTGGACACCGTGGGACACCGTTGGACACCGTTGGACATCGTTGGACACCGTGGGACAACGTGGGACAACGTGGGACAACGTGGGACAACGTGGGACATCGTGGGACAACGTGGGACAACGTGGGACAACGTGGGACAACGTGGGACATCGTGGGACAACGTGGGACAACGTGGGACAACGTGGGACATCGTGGGACAACGTGGGACAACGTGGGACAACGTGGGACAACGTGGGACAACGTGGGACACCGTTGGACACCGTTGGACACCGTTGGACACCGTTGGACATCGTTGGACACCGTGGGACAACGTGGGACAACGTGGGACAACGTGGGAAACCATGGAACAACGTGGGACAACGTGGGACACCGTTGGACATCGTTGGACATCGTTGGACACCGTGGGACAACGTGGGACAACGTGGGACAACGTGGGACAACGTCGGACAACGTGGGACAACGTGGGACAACGTGGGACAACGTGGGACAACGTGGGACAACGTGGGACAACGTGGGACAACGTGGGACAACGTGGGACACCGTGGGACACCGTGGGACACCGTTGGACACCGTGGGACATCGTTGGACACCGTGGGACAACGTGGGACAACGTGGGACAACGTGGGACAACGTGGGACATCGTGGGACAACGTGGGACAACGTGGGACAACGTGGGACAACGTGGGACATCGTGGGACAACGTGGGACAACGTGGGACAACGTGGGACATCGTGGGACAACGTGGGACAACGTGGGACAACGTGGGACAAAGTGGGACAACGTGGGACACCGTTGGACACCGTTGGACACCGTTGGACACCGTTGGACATCGTTGGACACCGTGGGACAACGTGGGACAACGTGGGACAACGTGGGAAACCATGGAACAACGTGGGACAACGTGGGACAACGTGGGACAACGTCGGACAACGTGGGACAACGTGGGACATCGTGGGACAACGTGGGACAACGTGGGACAACGTGGGACAACGTGGGACAACGTGGGACACCGTTGGACACCGTGGGACACCGTTGGACACCGTTGGACATCGTTGGACACCGTGGGACAACGTGGGACAACGTGGGACAACGTGGGACAACGTGGGACAACGTGGGACATCGTGGGACAACGTGGGACAACGTGGGACAACGTGGGACATCGTGGGACAACGTGGGAAACCATGGAACAACGTGGGACAACGTGGGACACCGTTGGACATCGTTGGACATCGTTGGACACCGTGGGACAACGTGGGACAACGTGGGACAACGTGGGACAACGTCGGACAACGTGGGACAACGTGGGACACCGTTGGACACCGTTGGTCATCGTTGGACACCGTGGGACAACGTGGGACAACGTGGGACAACGTGGGACAACGTGGGACAACGTGGGACAACGTGGGACAACGTGGGACAACGTGGGACAACGTGGGACAACGTGGGACATCGTGGGACAACGTGGGACAACGTGGGACAACGTGGGACAACGTGGGACATCGTGGGACAACGTGGGACAACGTGGGACAACGTGGGACACCGTTGGACACCGTTGGACACCGTTGGACACCGTTGGACATCGTTGGACACCGTGGGACAACGTGGGACAACGTGGGACAACGTGGGACAACGTGGGACAACGTGGGACAACGTGGGACAACGTGGGACAACGTGGGACATCGTGGGACAACGTGGGACAACGTGGGACAACGTGGGACAACGTGGGACAACGTGGGACACCGTTGGACACCGTGGGACACCGTTGGACACCGTGGGACATCGTTGGACACCGTGGGACAACGTGGGACAACGTGGGACAACGTGGGACATCGTGGGACAACGTGGGACAACGTGGGACAACGTGGGACAACGTGGGACATCGTGGGACAACGTGGGACAACGTGGGACAACGTGGGACATCGTGGGACAACGTGGGACAACGTGGGACAACGTGGGACAACGTGGGACAACGTGGGACACCGTTGGACACTGTTGGACACCGTTGGACACCGTTGGACATCGTTGGACACCGTGGGACAACGTGGGACAACGTGGGACAACGTGGGAAACCATGGAACAACGTGGGACAACGTGGGACACCGTTGGACATCGTTGGACATCGTTGGACACCGTGGGACAACGTGGGACAACGTGGGACAACGTGGGACAACGTCGGACAACGTGGGACAACGTGGGACATCGTGGGACAACGTGGGACAACGTGGGACAACGTGGGACAACGTGGGACAACGTGGGACACCGTTGGACACCGTGGGACACCGTTGGACACCGTTGGACATCGTTGGACACCGTGGGACAACGTGGGACAACGTGGGACAACGTGGGACAACGTGGGACAACGTGGGACAACGTGGGAGACCGTTGGACACCGTTGGACACCGTTGGACACCGTTGGACATCGTTGGACACCGTGGGACAACGTGGGACAACGTGGGACAACGTGGGAAACCATGGAACAACGTGGGACAACGTGGGACACCGTTGGACATCGTTGGACATCGTTGGACACCGTGGGACAACGTGGGACAACGTGGGACATCGTGGGACAACGTGGGACAACGTGGGACAACGTGGGACAACGTGGGACAACGTGGGACACCGTTGGACACCGTTGGACACCGTTGGACACCGTTGGACATCGTTGGACACCGTGGGACAACGTGGGACAACGTGGGACAACGTGGGAAACCATGGAACAACGTGGGACAACGTGGGACACCGTTGGACATCGTTGGACATCGTTGGACACCGTGGGACAACGTGGGACAACGTGGGACAACGTGGGACAACGTCGGACAACGTGGGACAACGTGGGACAACGTGGGACAACGTGGGACAACGTGGGACAACGTGGGACAACGTGGGACAACGTGGGACAACGTGGGACACCGTTGGACACCGTGGGACACCGTTGGACACCGTTGGACATCGTTGGACACCGTGGGACAACGTGGGACAACGTGGGACAACGTGGGACAACGTGGGACATCGTGGGACAACGTGGGACAACGTGGGACAACGTGGGACAACGTGGGACATCGTGGGACAACGTGGGACAACGTGGGACAACGTGGGACATCGTGGGACAACGTGGGACAACGTGGGACAACGTGGGACAACGTGGGACAACGTGGGACACCGTTGGACACCGTTGGACACCGTTGGACACCGTTGGACATCGTTGGACACCGTGGGACAACGTGGGACAACGTGGGACAACGTGGGACACCGTGGAACAACGTGGGACAACGTGGGACACCGTTGGACATCGTTGGACATCGTGGGACACCGTGGGACAACGTGGGACAACGTGGGACAACGTGGGACAACGTCGGACAACGTGGGACAACGTGGGACAACGTGGGACAACGTGGGACAACGTGGGACAACGTGGGACAACGTGGGACAACGTGGGACATCGTGGGACAACGTGGGACAACGTGGGACAACGTGGGACAACGTGGGACATCGTGGGACAACGTGGGACAACGTGGGACAACGTGGGACATCGTGGGACAACGTGGGACAACGTGGGACAACGTGGGACAACGTGGGACAACGTGGGACACCGTTGGACACCGTTGGACACCGTTGGACACCGTTGGACATCGTTGGACACCGTGGGACAACGTGGGACAACGTGGGACAACGTGGGACACCATGGAACAACGTGGGACAACGTGGGACACCGTTGGACATCGTTGGACATCGTTGGACTCCGTGGGACAACGTGGGACAACGTGGGACAACGTGGGACAACGTGGGACAACGTGGGACAACGTGGGACATCGTGGGACAACGTGGGACAACGTGGGACAACGTGGGACAACGTGGGACAACGTGGGACACCGTTGGACACCGTGGGACACCGTTGGACACCGTTGGACATCGTTGGACACCGTGGGACAACGTGGGACAACGTGGGACAACGTGGGACAACGTGGGACATCGTGGGACAACGTGGGACAACGTGGGACAACGTGGGACAACGTGGGACATCGTGGGACAACGTGGGACAACGTGGGACAACGTGGGACATCGTGGGACAACGTGGGACAACGTGGGACAACGTGGGACAACGTGGGACAACGTGGGAGACCGTTGGACACCGTTGGACACCGTTGGACACCGTTGGACATCGTTGGACACCGTGGGACAACGTGGGACAACGTGGGACAACGTGGGAAACCATGGAACAACGTGGGACAACGTGGGACACCGTTGGACATCGTTGGACATCGTTGGACACCGTGGGACAACGTGGGACAACGTGGGACAACGTGGGACAACGTCGGACAACGTGGGACAACGTGGGACAACGTGGGACAACGTGGGACAACGTGGGACAACGTGGGACAACGTGGGACAACGTGGGACAACGTGGGACAACGTGGGACATCGTGGGACAACGTGGGACAACGTGGGACAACGTGGGACAACGTGGGACATCGTTGGACACCGTTGGACACCGTGGGACAACGTGGGACAACGTGGGACAACGTGGGACAACGTGGGACAACGTGGGACAACGTGGGACAACGTGGGACAACGTGGGACAACGTGGGACAACGTGGGACAACGTGGGACACCGTTGGACATCGTTGGACACCGTGGGACAACGTGGGACAACGTGGGACAACGTGGGACAACGTGGGACAACGTGGGACACCGTTGGACACCGTTGGACATCGTTGGACACCGTGGGACAACGTGGGACAACGTGGGACAACGTGGGACACCGTGGGACAACGTGGGACATCGTTGGACACCGTGGGACAACGTGGGACAACGTGGGACAACGTGGGACAACGTGGGACAACGTGGGACAACGTGGGACAACGTGGGACAACGTGGGACAACGTGGGACAACGTGGGACAACGTGGGACAACGTGGGACAACGTGGGACAACGTGGGACATCGTGGGACAACGTGGGACAACGTGGGACAACGTGGGACAACGTGGGACATCGTTGGACACCGTTGGACACCGTGGGACAACGTGGGACAACGTGGGACAACGTGGGACAACGTGGGACAACGTGGGACAACGTGGGACAACGTGGGACAACGTGGGACAACGTGGGACAACGTGGGACAACGTGGGACACCGTTGGACATCGTTGGACAACGTGGGACAACGTGAGACAACGTGGGACAACGTGGGACAACGTGGGACAACGTGGGACAACGTGGGACAACGTGGGACAACGTGGGACAACGTGGGACAACGTGGGACAACGTGGGACAACGTGGGACAACGTGGGACAACGTGGGACAGCGTGGGACAACGTGGGACAACGTGGGACAACGTGGGACAACGTGGGACAACGTGGGACACCGTTGGACATCGTTGGACACCGTGGGACAACGTGGGACAACGTGGGACAACGTGGGACACCGTTGGACACCGTTGGACACCGTTGGACACCGTTGGACATCGTTGGACACCGTGGGACAACGTGGGACAACGTGGGACAACGTGGGAAACCATGGAACAACGTGGGACAACGTGGGACACCGTTGGACATCGTTGGACAACGTGGGACAACGTGGGACAACGTGGGACAACGTGGGACAACGTGGGACAACGTGGGACACCGTTGGACACCGTGGGACACCGTTGGACACCGTTGGACACCGTGGGACAACGTGGGACAACGTGGGACAACGTGGGACAACGTGGGACATCGTGGGACAACGTGGGACAACGTGGGACAACGTGGGACAACGTGGGACATCGTGGGACAACGTGGGACAACGTGGGACAACGTGGGACATCGTGGGACAACGTGGGACAACGTGGGACAACGTGGGACAACGTGGGACAACGTGGGACACCGTTGGACACCGTTGGACACCGTTGGACATCGTTGGACACCGTGGGACAACGTGGGACAACGTGGGACAACGTGGGAAACCATGGAACAACGTGGGACAACGTGGGACACCGTTGGACATCGTTGGACATCGTTGGACACCGTGGGACAACGTGGGACAACGTGGGACAACGTGGGACAACGTCGGACAACGTGGGACAACGTGGGACAACGTGGGACAACGTGGGACAACGTGGGACAACGTGGGACAACGTGGGACAACGTGGGACAACGTGGGACAACGTGGGACATCGTGGGACAACGTGGGACAACGTGGGACAACGTGGGACAACGTGGGACATCGTTGGACACCGTTGGACACCGTGGGACAACGTGGGACAACGTGGGACAACGTGGGACAACGTGGGACACCGTTGGACACCGTTGGACACCTTTGGACACCGTTGGACATCGTTGGACACCGTGGGACAACGTGGGACAACGTGGGACAACGTGGGAAACCATGGAACAACGTGGGACAACGTGGGACACCGTTGGACATCGTTGGACAACGTGGGACAACGTGGGACAACGTGGGACAACGTGGGACAACGTGGGACAACGTGGGACAACGTGGGACAACGTGGGACAACGTGGGACACCGTTGGACACCGTGGGACACCGTTGGACACCGTTGGACATCGTTGGACACCGTGGGACAACGTGGGACAACGTGGGACAACGTGGGACAACGTGGGACAACGTGGGACAACGTGGGACAACGTGGGACAACGTGGGACAACGTGGGACAACGTGGGACAACGTGGGACAACGTGGGACAACGTGGGACAACGTGGGACATCGTGGGACAACGTGGGACAACGTGGGACAACGTGGGACAACGTGGGACACCGTTGGACAACGTGGGACACCGTTGGACATCCTTGGACACCGTGGGACAACGTGGGACAACGTGGGACCACGTGGGACAACGTGGGACAACGTGGGACAACGTGGGACAACGTGGGACAACGTGGGACAACGTGGGACATCGTGGGACAACGTGGGACAACGTGGGACACCGTTGGACACCGTTGGACACCGTGGGACACCGTGGGACAACGTGGGACAACGTGGGACAACGTGGGACAACGTGGGACAACGTGGGACAACGTGGGACATCGTGGGACAACGTGGGACAACGTGGGACAACGTGGGACACCGTTGGACAACGTGGGACACCGTTGGACATCGTTGGACACCGTGGGACAACGTGGGACAACGTGGGACCACGTGGGACAACGTGGGACAACGTGGGACAACGTGGGACAACGTGGGACATCGTGGGACAACGTGGGACAACGTGGGACAACGTGGGACAACGTGGGACAACGTGGGACACCGTTGGACACCGTTGGACACCGTTGGACACCGTTGGACATCGTTGGACACCGTGGGACAACGTGGGACAACGTGGGACAACGTGGGAAACCATGGAACAACGTGGGACAACGTGGGACACCGTTGGACATCGTTGGACATCGTTGGACACCGTGGGACAACGTGGGACAACGTGGGAATACGTGGGACAACGTGGGACACCGTTGGACATCGCTGGACACCGTTGGACATCGTTGGACACCGTGGGACAACGTGGGACAACTTGGGACCACGTGGGACAACGTGGGACAACGTGGGACAACGTGGGACAACGTGGGACAACGTGGGACAACGTGGGACATCGTGGGACAACGTGGGACAACGTGGGACAACGTGGGACAACGTGGGACAACGTGGGACACCGTTGGACATCGTTGGACACCGTGGGACACCGTGGGACAACGTGGGACAACGTGGGACAACGTGGGACAACGTGGGACAACGTGGGAAACCATGGAACAACGTGGGACAACGTGGGACACCGTTGGACATCGTTGGACAACGTGGGACAACGTGGGACAACGTGGGACAACGTGGGACAACGTGGGACAACGTGGGACAACGTGGGACAACGTGGGACAACGTGGGAAACCATGGAACAACGTGGGACAACGTGGGACACCGTTGGACATCGTTGGACATCGTTGGACACCGTGGGACAACGTGGGACAACGTGGGACAACGTGGGAAACCATGGAACAACGTGGGACAACGTGGGACACCGTTGGACATCGTTGGACATCGTTGGACACCGTGGGACAACGTGGGACAACGTGGGACAACGTGGGACAACGTCGGACAACGTGGGACAACGTGGGACATCGTGGGACAACGTGGGACAACGTGGGACAACGTGGGACAACGTGGGACAACGTGGGACACCGTTGGACACCGTGGGACACCGTTGGACACCGTTGGACATCGTTGGACACCGTGGGACAACGTGGGACAACGTGGGAAAACGGGGGACAACGTGGGACATCGTGGGACAACGTGGGACAACGTGGGACAACGTGGGACAACGTGGGACATCGTGGGACAACGTGGGACAACGTGGGACAACGTGGGACATCGTGGGACAACGTGGGACAACGTGGGACAACGTGGGACAACGTGGGACAACGTGGGACACCGTTGGACACCGTTGGACACCGTTGGACACCGTTGGACATCGTTGGACACCGTGGGACAACGTGGGACAACGTGGGACAACGTGGGAAACCATGGAACAACGTGGGACAACGTGGGACACCGTTGGACATCGTTGGACATCGTTGGACACCGTGGGACAACGTGGGACAACGTGGGACAACGTGGGACAACGTCGGACAACGTGGGACAACGTGGGACAACGTGGGACAACGTGGGACAACGTGGGACAACGTGGGACAACGTGGGACAACGTGGGACAACGTGGGACACCGTTGGACACCGTGGGACACCGTTGGACACCGTTGGACATCGTTGGACACCGTGGGACAACGTGGGACAACGTGGGACAACGTGGGACAACGTGGGACATCGTGGGACAACGTGGGACAACGTGGGACAACGTGGGACAACGTGGGACATCGTGGGACAACGTGGGACAACGTGGGACAACGTGGGACATCGTGGGACAACGTGGGACAACGTGGGACAACGTGGGACAACGTGGGACAACGTGGGACACCGTTGGACACCGTTGGACACCGTTGGACACCGTTGGACATCGTTGGACACCGTGGGACAACGTGGGACAACGTGGGACAACGTGGGAAACCATGGAACAACGTGGGACAACGTGGGACACCGTTGGACATCGTTGGACATCGTTGGACACCGTGGGACAACGTGGGACAACGTGGGACAACGTGGGACAACGTCGGACAACGTGGGACAACGTGGGACAACGTGGGACAACGTGGGACAACGTGGGACAACGTGGGACAACGTGGGACAACGTGGGACATCGTGGGACAACGTGGGACAACGTGGGACAACGTGGGACAACGTGGGACAACGTGGGACACCGTTGGACACCGTGGGACACCGTTGGACACCGTTGGACATCGTTGGACACCGTGGGACAACGTGGGACAACGTGGGAAAACGTGGGACAACGTGGGACATCGTGGGACAACGTGGGACAACGTGGGACAACGTGGGACAACGTGGGACAACGTGGGACAACGTGGGACAACGTGGGACATCGTGGGACAACGTGGGACAACGTGGGACAACGTGGGACAACGTGGGACATCGTTGGACACCGTTGGACACCGTGGGACAACGTGGGACAACGTGGGACAACGTGGGACAACGTGGGACACCGTTGGACACCGTTGGACACCGTTGGACACCGTTGGACATCGTTGGACACCGTGGGACAACGTGGGACAACGTGGGACAACGTGGGAAACCATGGAACAACGTGGGACAACGTGGGACACCGTTGGACATCGTTGGACAACGTGGGACAACGTGGGACAACGTGGGACAACGTGGGACAACGTGGGACAACGTGGGACAACGTGGGACAACGTGGGACAACGTGGGACACCGTTGGACACCGTGGGACACCGTTGGACACCGTTGGACATCGTTGGACACCGTGGGACAACGTGGGACAACGTGGGACAACGTGGGACACCGTGGGACAACGTGGGACAACGTGGGACAACGTGGGACAACGTGGGACAACGTGGGACAACGTGGGACAACGTGGGACAACGTGGGACAACGTGGGACAACGTGGGACATCGTGGGACAACGTGGGACAACGTGGGACAACGTGGGACAACGTGGGACACCGTTGGACAACGTGGGACACCGTTGGACATCCTTGGACACCGTGGGACAACGTGGGACAACGTGGGACCACGTGGGACAACGTGGGACAACGTGGGACAACGTGGGACAACGTGGGACAACGTGGGACAACGTGGGACAACGTGGGACAACGTGGGACAACGTGGGACACCGTTGGACATCGTTGGACACCGTGGGACACCGTGGGACAACGTGGGACAACGTGGGACAACGTGGGACAACGTGGGACAACGTGGGACAACGTGGGACATCGTGGGACAACGTGGGACAACGTGGGACAACGTGGGACACCGTTGGACAACGTGGGACACCGTTGGACATCGTTGGACACCGTGGGACAACGTGGGACAACGTGGGACCACGTGGGACAACGTGGGACAACGTGGGACAACGTGGGACAACGTGGGACATCGTGGGACAACGTGGGACAACGTGGGACAACGTGGGACAACGTGGGACAACGTGGGACACCGTTGGACACCGTTGGACACCGTTGGACACCGTTGGACATCGTTGGACACCGTGGGACAACGTGGGACAACGTGGGACAACGTGGGAAACCATGGAACAACGTGGGACAACGTGGGACACCGTTGGACATCGTTGGACATCGTTGGACACCGTGGGACAACGTGGGACAACGTGGGAATACGTGGGACAACGTGGGACACCGTTGGACATCGCTGGACACCGTTGGACATCGTTGGACACCGTGGGACAACGTGGGACAACTTGGGACCACGTGGGACAACGTGGGACAACGTGGGACAACGTGGGACAACGTGGGACAACGTGGGACAACGTGGGACATCGTGGGACAACGTGGGACAACGTGGGACAACGTGGGACAACGTGGGACAACGTGGGACACCGTGGGACATCGTTGGACACCGTGGGACAACGTGGGACAACGTGGGACAACGTGGGACAACGTGGGACAACGTGGGACAACGTGGGAAACCATGGAACAACGTGGGACAACGTGGGACACCGTTGGACATCGTTGGACAACGTGGGACAACGTGGGACAACGTGGGACAACGTGGGACAACGTGGGACAACGTGGGACAACGTGGGACAACGTGGGACAACGTGGGAAACCATGGAACAACGTGGGACAACGTGGGACACCGTTGGACATCGTTGGACATCGTTGGACACCGTGGGACAACGTGGGACAACGTGGGACAACGTGGGAAACCATGGAACAACGTGGGACAACGTGGGACACCGTTGGACATCGTTGGACATCGTTGGACACCGTGGGACAACGTGGGACAACGTGGGACAACGTGGGACAACGTCGGACAACGTGGGACAACGTGGGACATCGTGGGACAACGTGGGACAACGTGGGACAACGTGGGACAACGTGGGACAACGTGGGACACCGTTGGACACCGTGGGACACCGTTGGACACCGTTGGACATCGTTGGACACCGTGGGACAACGTGGGACAACGTGGGAAAACGTGGGACAACGTGGGACATCGTGGGACAACGTGGGACAACGTGGGACAACGTGGGACAACGTGGGACATCGTGGGACAACGTGGGACAACGTGGGACAACGTGGGACATCGTGGGACAACGTGGGACAACGTGGGACAACGTGGGACAACGTGGGACAACGTGGGACACCGTTGGACACCGTTGGACACCGTTGGACACCGTTGGACATCGTTGGACACCGTGGGACAACGTGGGACAACGTGGGACAACGTGGGAAACCATGGAACAACGTGGGACAACGTGGGACACCGTTGGACATCGTTGGACATCGTTGGACACCGTGGGACAACGTGGGACAACGTGGGACAACGTGGGACAACGTCGGACAACGTGGGACAACGTGGGACAACGTGGGACAACGTGGGACAACGTGGGACAACGTGGGACAACGTGGGACAACGTGGGACAACGTGGGACACCGTTGGACACCGTGGGACACCGTGGGACACCGTTGGACATCGTTGGACACCGTGGGACAACGTGGGACAACGTGGGACAACGTGGGACAACGTGGGACATCGTGGGACAACGTGGGACAACGTGGGACAACGTGGGACAACGTGGGACATCGTGGGACAACGTGGGACAACGTGGGACAACGTGGGACAACGTGGGACAACGTGGGACAACGTGGGACAACGTGGGACAACGTGGGACAACGTGGGACACCGTTGGACACCGTTGGACACCGTTGGACACCGTTGGACATCGTTGGACACCGTGGGACAACGTGGGACAACGTGGGACAACGTGGGAAACCATGGAACAACGTGGGACAACGTGGGACACCGTTGGACATCGTTGGACATCGTTGGACACCGTGGGACAACGTGGGACAACGTGGGACAACGTGGGACAACGTCGGACAACGTGGGACAACGTGGGACAACGTGGGACAACGTGGGACAACGTGGGACAACGTGGGACAACGTGGGACAACGTGGGACATCGTGGGACAACGTGGGACAACGTGGGACAACGTGGGACAACGTGGGACAACGTGGGACACCGTTGGACACCGTGGGACACCGTTGGACACCGTTGGACATCGTTGGACACCGTGGGACAACGTGGGACAACGTGGGAAAACGTGGGACAACGTGGGACATCGTGGGACAACGTGGGACAACGTGGGACAACGTGGGACAACGTGGGACATCGTGGGACAACGTGGGACAACGTGGGACAACGTGGGACATCGTGGGACAACGTGGGACAACGTGGGACAACGTGGGACAACGTGGGACAACGTGGGACACCGTTGGACACCGTTGGACACCGTTGGACACCGTTGGACATCGTTGGACACCGTGGGACAACGTGGGACAACGTGGGACAACGTGGGAAACCATGGAACAACGTGGGACAACGTGGGACACCGTTGGACATCGTTGGACATCGTTGGACACCGTGGGACAACGTGGGACAACGTGGGACAACGTGGGACAACGTCGGACAACGTGGGACAACGTGGGACAACGTGGGACAACGTGGGACAACGTGGGACAACGTGGGACAACGTGGGACAACGTGGGACAACGTGGAACACCGTTGGACACCGTGGGACACCGTTGGACACCGTTGGACATCGTTGGACACCGTGGGACAACGTGGGACAACGTGGGACAACGTGGGACAACGTGGGACATCGTGGGACAACGTGGGACAACGTGGGACAACGTGGGACAACGTGGGACATCGTGGGACAACGTGGGACAACGTGGGACAACGTGGGACAACGTGGGACAACGTGGGACAACGTGGGACAACGTGGGACAACGTGGGACAACGTGGGACACCGTTGGACACCGTTGGACACCGTTGGACACCGTTGGACATCGTTGGACACCGTGGGACAACGTGGGACAACGTGGGACAACGTGGGAAACCATGGAACAACGTGGGACAACGTGGGACACCGTTGGACATCGTTGGACATCGTTGGACACCGTGGGACAACGTGGGACAACGTGGGACAACGTGGGACAACGTGGGACAACGTGGGACAACGTGGGACAACGTGGGACAACGTGGGACAACGTGGGACAACGTGGGACAACGTGGGACAACGTGGGACATCGTGGGACAACGTGGGACAACGTGGGACAACGTGGGACAACGTGGGACATCGTGGGACAACGTGGGACAACGTGGGACAACGTGGGACATCGTGGGACAACGTGGGACAACGTGGGACAACGTGGGACAACGTGGGACAACGTGGGACACCGTTGGACACCGTTGGACACCGTTGGACACCGTTGGACATCGTTGGACACCGTGGGACAACGTGGGACAACGTGGGACAACGTGGGAAACCATGGAACAACGTGGGACAACGTGGGACACCGTTGGACATCGTTGGACATCGTTGGACACCGTGGGACAACGTGGGACAACGTGGGACAACGTGGGACAACGTCGGACAACGTGGGACAACGTGGGACATCGTGGGACAACGTGGGACAACGTGGGACAACGTGGGACAACGTGGGACAACGTGGGACACCGTTGGACACCGTGGGACACCGTTGGACACCGTTGGACATCGTTGGACACCGTGGGACAACGTGGGACAACGTGGGACAACGTGGGACAACGTGGGACATCGTGGGACACCGTTGGACAACGTGGGACAACGTGGGACAACGTGGGACATCGTGGGTCAACGTGGGACAACGTGGGACAACGTGGGACATCGTGGGACAACGTGGGACAACGTGGGACAACGTGGGACACCGTTGGACATCGTTGGACATCGTTGGACACCGTGGGACAACGTGGGACAACGTGGGAAAACGTGGGACAACGTGGGACACCGTTGGACACCGTGGGACAACGTGGGACAACGTGGGACCACGTGGGACACCGTTGGACACCGTTGGACACCGTTGGACATCGTTGGACACCGTGGGACAACGTGGGACAACGTGGGACAACGTGGGAAACCATGGAACAACGTGGGACAACGTGGGACACCGTTGGACATCGTTGGACATCGTTGGACACCGTGGGACAACGTGGGACAACGTGGGAAAACGTGGGACAACGTGGGACACCGTTGGACATCGCTGGACACCGTTGGACATCGTTGGACACCGTGGGACAACGTGGGACAACGTGGGACAACGTGGGAAAACGCGGGACAACGTGGGACAACGTGGGACAACGTGGGACAACGTGGGACACCGTTGGACATCGCTGGACACCGTTGGACATCGTTGGACACCGTGGGACAACGTGGGACAACGTGGGACAACGTGGGACAACGTGGGACAACGTGGGAAAACGTGGGACAACGTGGGACACCGTTGGACATCGCTGGACACCGTTGGACATCGTTGGACACCGTGGGACAACGTGGGACAACGTGGGACAACGTGGGACAACGTGGGACAACGTGGGACAACGTGGGACAACGTGGGACAACGTGGGACAACGTGGGACAACGTGGGACAACGTGGGACAACGTGGGACAACGTCGGACAACGTGGGACAACGTGGGACAACGTGGGACAACGTGGGACACCGTTGGACACCGTTGGACACCGTTGGACACCGTTGGACATCGTTGGACACCGTGGGACAACGTGGGACAACGTGGGACAACGTGGGAAACCATGGAACAACGTGGGACAACGTGGGACATCGTGGGACAACGTGGGACAACGTGGGAAAACGTGGGAAACCATGGAACAACGTGGGACAACGTGGGACACCGTTGGACATCGTTGGACATCGTTGGACACCGTGGGACAACGTGGGACAACGTGGGAAAACGTGGGACAACGTGGGACACCGTTGGACATCGCTGGACACCGTTGGACATCGCTGGACACCGTTGGACATCGTTGGACACCGTGGGACAACGTGGGACAACGTGGGACCACGTGGGACAACGTGGGACACCGTTGGACACCGTTGGACACCGTTGGACAACGTGGGACAACGTGGGACACCGTTGGACACCGTTGGACACCGTTGGACACCGTTGGACATCGTTGGACACCGTGGGACAACGTGGGACAACGTGGGACAACGTGGGAAACCATGGAACAACGTGGGACAACGTGGGACACCGTTGGACATCGTTGGACAACGTGGGACAACGTGGGACAACGTGGGACAACGTGGGACAACGTGGGACATCGTGGGACAACGTGGGACAACGTGGGACAACGTGGGACAACGTGGGACAACGTGGGACAACGTGGGACAACGTGGGACAACGTGGGACAACGTGGGACATCG
The DNA here is from genome assembly GCF_910591885.1 of Bombus terrestris. Taxonomy (NCBI): domain Eukaryota; kingdom Metazoa; phylum Arthropoda; class Insecta; order Hymenoptera; family Apidae; genus Bombus; species Bombus terrestris. Next base: position 244,676 of record NW_025963599.1, read on the forward strand.
TGGGACAACGTGGGACAACGTGGGACAACGTGGGACAACGTGGGACATCGTTGGACACCGTTGGACACCGTGGGACAACGTGGGACAACGTGGGACCACGTGGGACAACGTGGGACAACGTGGGACAACGTGGGACAACGTGGGACAACGTGGGACAACGTGGGACAACGTGGGACAACGTGGGACAACGTGGGACAACGTGGGACATCGTGGGACAACGTGGGACAACGTGGGACAACGTGGGACAACGTGGGACATCGTTGGACACCGTTGGACACCGTGGGACAACGTGGGACAACGTGGGACCACGTGGGACAACGTGGGACAACGTGGGACAACGTGGGACAACGTGGGACATCGTGGGACTACGTGGGACAACGTGGGACAGCGTGGGACAACGTGGGACAACGTGGGACACCGTTGGACACCGTTGGACACCGTTGGACACCGTTGGACATCGTTGGACACCGTGGGACAACGTGGGACAACGTGGGACAACGTGGGAAACCATGGAACAACGTGGGACAACGTGGGACACCGTTGGACATCGTTGGACATCGTTGGACACCGTGGGACAACGTGGGACAACGTGGGAAAACGTGGGACAACGTGGGACACCGTTGGACATCGCTGGACACCGTTGGACATCGTTGGACACCGTGGGACAACGTGGGACAACGTGGGACAACGTGGGACAACGTGGGACAACGTGGGACAACGTGGGACAACGTGGGACAACGTGGGAAAACGTGGGACAACGTGGGACACCGTGGGACATCGCTGGACACCGTTGGACATCGTTGGACACCGTGGGACAACGTGGGACAACGTGGGACAACGTGGGACAACGTGGGACAACGTGGGACAACGTGGGACAACGTGGGACAACGTGGGACAACGTGGGACAACGTGGGACAACGTGGGACAACGTGGGACATCGTGGGACAACGTGGGACAACGTGGGACAACGTGGGACAACGTGGGACATCGTTGGACACCGTTGGACACCGTGGGACAACGTGGGACAACGTGGGACAACGTGGGACAACGTGGGACAACGTGGGACAACGTGGGACAACGTGGGACACCGTTGGACATCGTTGGACATCGTTGGACACCGTGGGACAACGTGGGACAACGTGGGACAACGTGGGACAACGTGGGAAACCATGGAACAACGTGGGACAACGTGGGACAACGTTGGACATCGTTGGACACCGTGGGACAACGTGGGACAACGTGGGACAACGTGGGACAACGTGGGAAACCATGGAACAACGTGGGACAACGTGGGACTACGTGGGACACCGTTGGACACCGTGGGACACCGTTGGACACCGTTGGACATCGTTGGACACCGTGGGACAACGTGGGACAACGTGGGACAACGTGGGACAACGTGGGACAACGTGGGACAACGTGGGACAACGTGGGACATCGTGGGACAACGTGGGACAACGTGGGACAACGTGGGACACCGTTGGACATCGCTGGACACCGTTGGACATCGTTGGACACCGTGGGACAACGTGAGACAACGTGGGACAACGTGGGACAACGTGGGACAACGTGGGACAACGTGGGACAACGTGGGACAACGTGGGACAACGTGGGACATCGTGGGACAACGTGGGACAACGTGGGACAACGTGGGACAACGTGGGACATCGTTGGACACCGTTGGACACCGTGGGACAACGTGGGACAACGTGGGACAACGTGGGACAACGTGGGACAACGTGGGACAACGTGGGACAACGTGGGACAACGTGGGACAACGTGGGACAACGTGGGACAACGTGGGACAACGTGGGATAACGTGGGACAACGTGGGAGAAAGTGGGAGAACGTGGGACATCGTGGGACAACGTGGGACAACGTGGGACAACGTGGGACGACGTGGGACAACGTGGGACAACGTGGGACAACGTGGGAAACCATGGAACAACGTGGGACAACGTGGGACAACGTGGGACAACGTGGGACAACGTGGGACAACGTGGGACAACGTGGGACAACGTGGGACAACGTGGGACAACGTGGGACATCGTGGGACAACGTGGGACAACGTGGGACAACGTGGGACAACGTGGGACACCGTTGGACACCGTTGGACACCGTGGGACAACGTGGGACAACGTGGGACAACGTGGGACAACGTGGGACAACGTGGGACAACGTGGGACAACGTGGGACGACGTGGGACAACGTTGGACAACGTGGGACAACGTGGGACAACGTGGGACGACGTGGGACAACGTGGGACAACGTGGGACAACGTGGGACAACGTGGGACATCGTGGGACAACGTGGGACAACGTGGGACAACGTGGGACAACGTGGGACACCGTTGGACATCGTTGGACACCGTGGGACAACGTGGGACAACGTGGGACAACGTGGGACACCGTTGGACACCGTTGGACACCGTTGGACACCGTTGGACATCGTTGGACACCGTGGGACAACGTGGGACAACGTGGGACAACGTGGGAAACCATGGAACAACGTGGGACAACGTGGGACACCGTTGGACACCGTTGGACACCGTTGGACACCGTTGGACATCGTTGGACACCGTGGGACAACGTGGGACAACGTGGGACAACGTGGGAAACCATGGAACAACGTGGGACAACGTGGGACACCGTTGGACATCGTTGGACATCGTTGGACACCGTGGGACAACGTGGGACAACGTGGGAAAACGTGGGACAACGTGGGACACCGTTGGACATCGCTGGACACCGTTGGACATCGTTGGACACCGTGGGACAACGTGGGACAACGTGGGACAACGTGGGACAACGTGGGACAACGTGGGACAACGTGGGACAACGTGGGACAACGTGGGACAACGTGGGACATCGTGGGACAACGTGGGACAACGTGGGACAACGTGGGACAACGTGGGACATCGTTGGACACCGTTGGACACCGTGGGACAACGTGGGACAACGTGGGACAACGTGGGACAACGTGGGACAACGTGGGACAACGTGGGACAACGTGGGACAACGTGGGACAACGTGGGACAACGTGGGACAACGTGGGACAACGTGGGACAACGTGGGACAACGTGGGACATCGTGGGACAACGTGGGACAACGTGGGACAACGTGGGCCAACGTGGGACAACGTGGGACACCGTTGGACATCGTTGGACACCGTGGGACAACGTGGGACAACGTGGGACAACGTGGGACACCGTTGGACACCGTTGGACACCGTTGGACACCGTTGGACATCGTTGGACACCGTGGGACAACGTGGGACATCGTGGGACAACGTGGGACAACGTGGGACACCGTTGGACATCGTTGGACACCGTGGGACACCGTGGGACAACGTGGGACAACGTGGGACAACGTGGGACAACGTGGGACAACGTGGGAAACCATGGAACAACGTGGGACAACGTGGGACAACGTTGGACATCGTTGGACAACGTGGGACAACGTGGGACAACGTGGGACAACGTGGGACAACGTGGGACAACGTGGGACACCGTTGGACACCGTGGGACACCGTTGGACACCGTTGGACATCGTTGGACACCGTGGGACAACGCGGGACAACGTGGGACAACGTGGGGCAACGTGGGACAACGTGGGACAACGTGGGACAACGTGGGACAACGTGGGACAACGTGGGACAACGTGGGACACCGTTGGACAACGTGGGACAACGTGGGACAACGTGGGACAACGTGGGACAACGTGGGACAACGTGGGACAACGTGGGACAACGTGGGACATCGTGGGACAACGTGGGACAACGTGGGACAACGTGGGACAACGTGGGACATCGTTGGACACCGTTGGACACCGTGGGACAACGTGGGACAACGTGGGACAACGTGGGACAACGTGGGACAACGTGGGACAACGTGGGACAACGTGGGACGACGTGGGACACCGTGGGACAACGTGAGACAACGTGGGACAACGTGGGACAACGTGGGACAACGTGGGACAACGTGGGACAACGTGGGACAACGTGGGACAACGTGGGACATCGTGGGACAACGTGGGACAACGTGGGACAACGTGGGACAACGTGGGACATCGTTGGACACCGTTGGACACCGTGGGACAACGTGGGACAACGTGGGACAACGTGGGACAACGTGGGACAACGTGGGACAACGTGGGACAACGTGGGACAACGTGGGACAACGTGGGACAACGTGGGACAACGTGGGACAACGTGGGATAACGTGGGACAACGTGGGACAACGTGGGACAACGTGGGACATCGTGGGACAACGTGGGACAACGTGGGACAACGTGGGACGACGTGGGACAACGTGGGACAACGTGGGACAACGTGGGAAACCATGGAACAACGTGGGACAACGTGGGACAACGTGGGACAACGTGGGACAACGTGGGACAACGTGGGACAACGTGGGACAACGTGGGACAACGTGGGACAACGTGGGACATCGTGGGACAACGTGGGACAACGTGGGACAACGTGGGACAACGTGGGACATCGTTGGACACCGTTGGACACCGTGGGACAACGTGGGACAACGTGGGACAACGTGGGACAACGTGGGACAACGTGGGACAACGTGGGACAACGTGGGACGACGTGGGACAACGTTGGACAACGTGGGACAACGTGGGACAACGTGGGACGACGTGGGACAACGTGGGACAACGTGGGACAACGTGGGACAACGTGGGACATCGTGGGACAACGTGGGACAACGTGGGACAACGTGGGACAACGTGGGACACCGTTGGACATCGTTGGACACCGTGGGACAACGTGGGACAACGTGGGACAACGTGGGACACCGTTGGACACCGTTGGACACCGTTGGACACCGTTGGACATCGTTGGACACCGTGGGACAACGTGGGACAACGTGGGACAACGTGGGAAACCATGGAACAACGTGGGACAACGTGGGACACCGTTGGACACCGTTGGACACCGTTGGACACCGTTGGACATCGTTGGACACCGTGGGACAACGTGGGACAACGTGGGACAACGTGGGAAACCATGGAACAACGTGGGACAACGTGGGACACCGTTGGACATCGTTGGACATCGTTGGACACCGTGGGACAACGTGGGACAACGTGGGAAAACGTGGGACAACGTGGGACACCGTTGGACATCGCTGGACACCGTTGGACATCGTTGGACACCGTGGGACAACGTGGGACAACGTGGGACAACGTGGGACAACGTGGGACAACGTGGGACAACGTGGGACAACGTGGGACAACGTGGGACAACGTGGGACATCGTGGGACAACGTGGGACAACGTGGGACAACGTGGGACAACGTGGGACATCGTTGGACACCGTTGGACACCGTGGGACAACGTGGGACAACGTGGGACAACGTGGGACAACGTGGGACAACGTGGGACAACGTGGGACAACGTGGGACAACGTGGGACAACGTGGGACAACGTGGGACAACGTGGGACAACGTGGGACAACGTGGGACAACGTGGGACATCGTGGGACAACGTGGGACAACGTGGGACAACGTGGGCCAACGTGGGACAACGTGGGACACCGTTGGACATCGTTGGACACCGTGGGACAACGTGGGACAACGTGGGACAACGTGGGACACCGTTGGACACCGTTGGACACCGTTGGACACCGTTGGACATCGTTGGACACCGTGGGACAACGTGGGACATCGTGGGACAACGTGGGACAACGTGGGACACCGTTGGACATCGTTGGACACCGTGGGACACCGTGGGACAACGTGGGACAACGTGGGACAACGTGGGACAACGTGGGACAACGTGGGAAACCATGGAACAACGTGGGACAACGTGGGACAACGTTGGACATCGTTGGACAACGTGGGACAACGTGGGACAACGTGGGACAACGTGGGACAACGTGGGACAACGTGGGACACCGTTGGACACCGTGGGACACCGTTGGACACCGTTGGACATCGTTGGACACCGTGGGACAACGCGGGACAACGTGGGACAACGTGGGGCAACGTGGGACAACGTGGGACAACGTGGGACAACGTGGGACAACGTGGGACAACGTGGGACAACGTGGGACACCGTTGGACAACGTGGGACACCGTTGGACATCGTTGGACACCGTGGGACACCGTTGGACACCGTTGGACACCGTTGGACACCGTTGGACATCGTTGGACACCGTGGGACAACGTGGGACAACGTGGGACAACGTGGGAAACCATGGAACAACGTGGGACAACGTGGGACACCGTTGGACATCGTTGGACATCGTTGGACACCGTGGGACAACGTGGGACAACGTGGGACAACGTGGGACAACGTGGGACAACGTGGGACAACGTGGGACATCGTGGGACAACGTGGGACAACGTGGGACAACGTGGGACAACGTGGGACAACGTGGGACACCGTTGGACACCGTGGGACACCGTTGGACACCGTTGGACATCGTTGGACACCGTGGGACAACGTGGGACAACGTGGGACAACGTGGGACAACGTGGGACAACGTGGGACAACGTGGGACAACGTGGGACAACGTGGGACAACGTGGGACATCGTGGGACAACGTGGGACAACGTGGGACAACGTGGGACATCGTGGGACAACGTGGGACATCGTGGGACAACGTGGGACAACGTGGGACAACGTGGGACACCGTTGGACACCGTTGGACACCGTTGGACACCGTTGGACAACGTGGGACAACGTGGGACAACGTGGGACAACGTGGGACAACGTGGGACAACGTGGGACAACGTGGGACAACGTGGGACAACGTGGGACAACGTGGGACAACGTGGGACAACTTGGGACAACGTGGGACAACGTGGGACAACGTGGGACAACGTGGGACAACGTGGGACAACGTGGGACAACGTGGGACAACGTGGGACAACGTGGGACAACGTGGGACAACGTGGGACAACGTGGGACATCGTGGGACAACGTGGGACAACGTGGGACAACGTGGGACAACGTGGGACAACGTGGGACACCGTTGGACATCGTTGGACACCGTGGGACAACGTGGGACACCGTTGGACAACGTGGGACACCGTTGGACATCGTTGGACACCGTGGGACAACGTGGGACACCGTTGGACATCGTTGGACACCGTGGGACAACGAGGGACAACGTGGGACAACTTGGGACACCGTTGGACACCGTTGGACACCGTTGGACACCGTTGGACAACGTGGGACAACGTGGGACACCGTTGGACACCGTTGGACACCGTTGGACACCGTTGGACATCGTTGGACACCGTGGGACAACGTGGGACAACGTAGGACAACGTGGGAAACCATGGAACAACGTGGGACAACGTGGGACACCGTTGGACACCGTTGGACACCGTTGGACACCGTTGGACACCGTTGGACAACGTGGGACAACGTGGGACACCGTTGGACACCGTTGGACACCGTTGGACACCGTTGGACATCGTTGGACACCGTGGGACAACGTGGGACAACGTAGGACAACGTGGGAAACCATGGAACAACGTGGGACAACGTGGGACACCGTTGGACATCGTTGGACAACGTGGGACAACGTGGGACAACGTGGGACAACGTGGGACATCGTGGGACAACGTGGGACAACGTGGGACAACGTGGGACAACGTGGGACATCGTTGGACACCGTGGGACAACGTGGGACAACGTGGGACAACGTGGGACAACGTGGGACAACGTGGGACATCGTGGGACAACGTGGGACAACGTGGGACAACGTGGGACAACGTGGGACACCGTTGGACAACGTGGGACACCGTTGGACAACGTGGGACAACGTGGGACAACGTGGGACACCGTTGGACAACGTGGGACACCGTTGGACATCGTTGGACACCGTGGGACAACGTGGGACAACGTGGGACCACGTGGGACAACGTGGGACAACGTGGGACAACGTGGGACAACGTGGGACAACGTGGGACAACGTGGGACATCGTGGGACAACGTGGGACAACGTGGGACACCGTTGGACATCGTTGGACACCGTGGGACACCGTGGGACAACGTGGGACAACGTGGGACAACGTGGGACAACGTGGGACAACGTGGGAAACCATGGAACAACGTGGGACAACGTGGGACACCGTTGGACATCGTTGGACAACGTGGGACAACGTGGGACAACGTGGGACAACGTGGGACAACGTGGGACAACGTGGGACACCGTTGGACACCGTGGGACAACGTGGGACACCGTGGGACATCGTTGGACACCGTGGGACAACGCGGGACAACGTGGGACAACGTGGGGCAACGTGGGACAACGTGGGACAACGTGGGACAACGTGGGACAACGTGGGACAACGTGGGACAACGTGGGACACCGTTGGACAACGTGGGACACCGTTGGACATCGTTGGACACCGTGGGACACCGTGGGACACCGTTGGACACCGTTGGACACCGTTGGACATCGTTGGACACCGTGGGACAACGTGGGACAACGTGGGACAACGTGGGAAACCATGGAACAACGTGGGACAACGTGGGACACCGTTGGACATCGTTGGACATCGTTGGACACCGTGGGACAACGTGGGACAACGTGGGACAACGTGGGACAACGTCGGACAACGTGGGACAACGTGGGACATCGTGGGACAACGTGGGACAACGTGGGACAACGTGGGACAACGTGGGACAACGTGGGACACCGTTGGACACCGTGGGACACCGTTGGACACCGTTGGACATCGTTGGACACCGTGGGACAACGTGGGACAACGTGGGACAACGTGGGACAACGTGGGACATCGTGGGACAACGTGGGACAACGTGGGACAACGTGGGACAACGTGGGACATCGTGGGACAACGTGGGACAACGTGGGACAACGTGGGACATCGTGGGACAACGTGGGACATCGTGGGACAACGTGGGACAACGTGGGACAACGTGGGACACCGTTGGACACCGTTGGACACCGTTGGACACCGTTGGACACCGTTGGACACCGTTGGACATCGTTGGACACCGTGGGACAACGTGGGACAACGTGGGACAACGTGGGAAACCATGGAACAACGTGGGACAACGTGGGACACCGTTGGACATCGTTGGACAACGTGGGACAACGTGGGACAACGTGGGACAACGTGGGACAACGTGGGACACCGTTGGACATCGTTGGACACCATGGAACAACGTGGGACACCGTTGGACAACGTGGGACACCGTTGGACATCGTTGGACACCGTGGGACAACGTGGGACAACGTGGGACAACGTGGGACAACGTCGGACAACGTGGGACAACGTGGGACAACGTGGGACAACGTGGGACAACGTGGGACAACGTGGGACAACGTGGGACAACGTCGGACAACGTGGGACATCGTGGGACAACGTGGGACAACGTGGGACAACGTGGGACAACGTGGGACAACGTGGGACACCGTTGGACACCGTGGGACACCGTTGGACACCGTTGGACATCGTTGGACACCGTGGGACAACGTGGGACAACGTGGGACAACGTGGGACAACGTGGGACATCGTGGGACAACGTGGGACAACGTGGGACAACGTGGGACAACGTGGGACAACGTGGGACAACGTGGGACAACGTGGGACAACGTGGGACAACGTGGGACAACGTGGGACAACGTGGGACAACGTGGGACAACGTGGGACAACGTGGGACAACGTGGGACAACGTGGGACAACGTGGGACAACGTGGGACACCGTGGGACAACGTGGGACAACGTGGGACAACGTGGGACAACGTGGGACAACGTGGGACACCGTTGGACATCGTTGGACACCGTGGGACAACGTGGGACACCGTTGGACAACGTGGGACACCGTTGGACATCGTTGGACACCGTGGGACAACGTGGGACACCGTTGGACATCGTTGGACACCGTGGGACAACGAGGGACAACGTGGGACAACTTGGGACACCGTTGGACACCGTTGGACACCGTTGGACACCGTTGGACAACGTGGGACAACGTGGGACACCGTTGGACACCGTTGGACACCGTTGGACACCGTTGGACATCGTTGGACACCGTGGGACAACGTGGGACAACGTGGGACAACCTGGGAAACCATGGAACAACGTGGGACAACGTGGGACACCGTTGGACATCGTTGGACAACGTGGGACAACGTGGGACAACGTGGGACAACGTGGGACAACGTGGGACAACGTGGGACACCGTTCGACATCGTTGGACAACGTGGGACAACGTGGGACAACGTGGGACAACGTGGGACAACGTGGGACAACGTGGGACAACGTGGGACACCGTTGGACACCGTGGGACACCGTTGGACACCGTTGGACACCGTTGGACATCGTTGGACACCGTGGGACAACGTGGGACAACGTGGGACAACGTGGGACAACGTGGGACAACGTGGGAAACCATGGAACAACGTGGGACAACGTGGGACACCGTTGGACATCGTTGGACATCGTTGGACACCGTGGGACAACGTGGGACAACGTGGGAAAACGTGGGACAACGTGGGACACCGTTGGACACCGTGGGACAACGTGGGACAACGTGGGACCACGTGGGACACCGTTGGACACCGTTGGACACCGTTGGACACCGTTGGACATCGTTGGACACCGTGGGACAACGTGGGACAACGTGGGACAACGTGGGACAACGTGGGACAACGTGGGACAACGTGGGACAACGTGGGACAACGTGGGACAACGTGGGACAACGTGGGACAACGTGGGACAACGTGGGACAACGTGGGACAACGTGGGACAACGTGGGACAACGTGGGACAACGTGGGACAACGTGGGACAACGTGGGACAACGTGGTACAACGTGGGACATCGTGGGACAACGTGGGACAACGTGGGACAACGTGGGACAACGTGGGACACCGTTGGACATCGTTGGACACCGTGGGACAACGTGGGACAACGTGGGCCAACGTGGGACACCATTGGACACCGTTGGACACCGTTGGACACCGTTGGACATCGTTGGACACCGTGGGACAACGTGGGACAACGTGGGACAACGTGGGAAACCATGGAACAACGTGGGACAACGTGGGACACCGTTGGACATCGTTGGACAACGTGGGACAACGTGGGACAACGTGGGACAACGTGGGACAACGTGGGACAACGTGGGACAACGTGGGACAACGTTGGACACCGTGGGACACCGTTGGACACCGTTGGACATCGTTGGACACCGTGGGACAACGTGGGACAACGTGGGACAACGTGGGACAACGTGGGACAACGTGGGACAACGTGGGACAACGTGGGACAACGTGGGACACCGTTGGACATCGTTGCACACCGTGGGACAACGTGGGACAACGTGGGCCAACGTGGGACACCGTTGGACACCGTTGGACACCGTTGGACACCGTTGGACATCGTTGGACACCGTGGGACAACGTGGGACAACGTGGGACAACGTGGGAAACCATGGAACAACGTGGGACAACGTGGGACACCGTTGGACATCGTTGGACAACGTGGGACAACGTGGGACAACGTGGGACAACGTGGGACAACGTGGGACAACGTGGGACACCGTTCGACATCGTTGGACAACGTGGGACAACGTGGGACAACGTGGGACAACGTGGGACAACGTGGGACAACGTGGGACAACGTGGGACAACGTGGGACAACGTGGGACAACGTGGGACAACGTGGGACATCGTGGGACAACGTGGGACAACGTGGGACAACGTGGGACAACGTGGGACAACGTGGGACACCGTTGGACATCGTTGGACACCGTGGGACAACGTGGGACACCGTTGGACAACGTGGGACACCGTTGGACATCGTTGGACACCGTGGGACAACGTGGGACACCGTTGGACATCGTTGGACACCGTGGGACAACGAGGGACAACGTGGGACAACTTGGGACACCGTTGGACAACGTTGGACACCGTTGGACACCGTTGGACAACGTGGGACAACGTGGGACACCGTTGGACACCGTTGGACACCGTTGGACACCGTTGGACATCGTTGGACACCGTGGGACAACGTGGGACAACGTGGGACAACGTGGGAAACCATGGAACAACGTGGGACAACGTGGGACACCGTTGGACATCGTTGGACAACGTGGGACAACGTGGGACAACGTGGGACAACGTGGGACAACGTGGGACAACGTGGGACACCGTTCGACATCGTTGGACAACGTGGGACAACGTGGGACAACGTGGGACAACGTGGGACAACGTGGGACAACGTGGGACAACGTGGGACACCGTTGGACACCGTGGGACACCGTTGGACACCGTTGGACACCGTTGGACATCGTTGGACACCGTGGGACAACGTGGGACAACGTGGGACAACGTGGGACAACGTGGGACAACGTGGGAAACCATGGAACAACGTGGGACAACGTGGGACACCGTTGGACATCGTTGGACATCGTTGGACACCGTGGGACAACGTGGGACAACGTGGGAAAACGTGGGACAACGTGGGACACCGTTGGACACCGTGGGACAACGTGGGACAACGTGGGACCACGTGGGACACCGTTGGACACCGTTGGACACCGTTGGACACCGTTGGACATCGTTGGACACCGTGGGACAACGTGGGACAACGTGGGACAACGTGGGACAACGTGGGACAACGTGGGACAACGTGGGACAACGTGGGACAACGTGGGACAACGTGGGACAACGTGGGACAACGTGGGACAACGTGGGACAACGTGGGACAACGTGGGACAACGTGGGACAACGTGGGACAACGTGGGACAACGTGGGACAACGTGGGACAACGTGGTACAACGTGGGACATCGTGGGACAACGTGGGACAACGTGGGACAACGTGGGACAACGTGGGACACCGTTGGACATCGTTGGACACCGTGGGACAACGTGGGACAACGTGGGCCAACGTGGGACACCGTTGGACACCGTTGGACACCGTTGGACACCGTTGGACATCGTTGGACACCGTGGGACAACGTGGGACAACGTGGGACAACGTGGGAAACCATGGAACAACGTGGGACAACGTGGGACACCGTTGGACATCGTTGGACAACGTGGGACAACGTGGGACAACGTGGGACAACGTGGGACAACGTGGGACAACGTGGGACAACGTGGGACAACGTTGGACACCGTGGGACACCGTTGGACACCGTTGGACATCGTTGGACACCGTGGGACAACGTGGGACAACGTGGGACAACGTGGGACAACGTGGGACAACGTGGGACAACGTGGGACAACGTGGGACAACGTGGGACACCGTTGGACATCGTTGCACACCGTGGGACAACGTGGGACAACGTGGGCCAACGTGGGACACCGTTGGACACCGTTGGACACCGTTGGACACCGTTGGACATCGTTGGACACCGTGGGACAACGTGGGACAACGTGGGACAACGTGGGAAACCATGGAACAACGTGGGACAACGTGGGACACCGTTGGACATCGTTGGACAACGTGGGACAACGTGGGACAACGTGGGACAACGTGGGACAACGTGGGACAACGTGGGACAACGTGGGACACCGTTGGACACCGTGGGACACCGTTGGACACCGTTGGACATCGTTGGACACCGTGGGACAACGTGGGACAACGTGGGACAACGTGGGACAACGTGGGACAACGTGGGACAACGTGGGACAACGTGGGACAACGTGGGACACCGTTCGACATCGTTGGACAACGTGGGACAACGTGGGACAACGTGGGACAACGTGGGACAACGTGGGACAACGTGGGACAACGTGGGACACCGTTGGACACCGTGGGACACCGTTGGACACCGTTGGACACCGTTGGACATCGTTGGACACCGTGGGACAACGTGGGACAACGTGGGACAACGTGGGACAACGTGGGAAACCATGGAACAACGTGGGACAACGTGGGACACCGTTGGACATCGTTGGACATCGTTGGACACCGTGGGACAACGTGGGACAACGTGGGAAAACGTGGGACAACGTGGGACACCGTTGGACACCGTGGGACAACGTGGGACAACGTGGGACCACGTGGGACACCGTTGGACACCGTTGGACACCGTTGGACACCGTTGGACATCGTTGGACACCGTGGGACAACGTGGGACAACGTGGGACAACGTGGGAAACCATGGAACAACGTGGGACAACGTGGGACACCGTTGGACATCGTTGGACATCGTTGGACACCGTGGGACAACGTGGGACAACGTGGGAAAACGTGGGACAACGTGGGACACCGTTGGACATCGCTGGACACCGTTGGACATCGTTGGACACCGTGGGACAACGTGGGACAACGTGGGACAACGTGGGAAAACGCGGGACAACGTGGGACAACGTGGGACAACGTGGGACAACGTGGGACAACGTGGGACAACGTGGGACAACGTGGGACAACGTGGGACAACGTGGGACAACGTGGGACAACGTGGGACAACGTGGGACAACGTGGGACAACGTGGGACACCGTTGGACACCGTTGGACACCGTTGGACACCGTTGGACATCGTTGGACACCGTGGGACAACGTGGGACAACGTGGGACAACGTGGGAAACCATGGAACAACGTGGGACAACGTGGGACACCGTTGGACATCGTTGGACATCGTTGGACACCGTGGGACAACGTGGGACAACGTGGGAAAACGTGGGACATCGTGGGACAACGTGGGACAACGTGGGACAACGTGGGACAACGTGGGACATCGTTGGACACCGTTGGACACCGTGGGACAACGTGGGACAACGTGGGACAACGTGGGACAACGTGGGACAACGTGGGACAACGTGGGACAACGTGGGACGACGTGGGACAACGTGGGACAACGTGGGACAACGTGGGACAACGTGGGACATCGTGGGACAACGTGGGACAACGTGGGACAACGTGGGACAACGTGGGACACCGTTGGACATCGTTGGACACCGTGGGACAACGTGGGACAACGTGGGACAACGTGGGACACCGTTGGACACCGTTGGACACCGTTGGACACCGTTGGACATCGTTGGACACCGTGGGACAACGTGGGACAACGTGGGACAACGTGGGACACCGTGGGACAACGTGGGACAACGTGGGACACCGTTGGACATCGTTGGACAACGTGGGACAACGTGGGACAACGTGGGACAACGTGGGACAACGTGGGACAACGTGGGACAACGTGGGACACCGTTGGACACCGTGGGACACCGTTGGACACCGTTGGACATCGTTGGACACCGTGGGACAACGTGGGACAACGTGGGACAACGTGGGACAACGTGGGACAACGTGGGACAACGTGGGACAACGTGGGACAACGTGGGACAACGTGGGACAACGTGGGACAACGTGGGACATCGTTTGACAACGTGGGAAAACGTGGGACAACGTGGGACATCGTGGGACAACGTGGGACAACGTGGGACCACGTGGGACACCGTTGGACAACGTGGGACACCGTTGGACATCGTTGGACACCGTGGGACAACGTGGGACAACGTGGGCCAACGTGGGACACCGTTGGACACCGTTGGACACCGTTGGACACCGTTGGACATCGTTGGACACCGTGGGACAACGTGGGACAACGTGGGACAACGTGGGACAACGTGGGACAACGTGGGACACCGTTGGACATCGTTGGACAACGTGGGACAACGTGGGACAACGTGGGACAACGTGGGACAACGTGGGACAACGTGGGACAACGTGGGACACCGTTGGACACCGTGGGACACCGTTGGACACCGTTGGACATCGTTGGACACCGTGGGACAACGTGGGACAACGTGGGACAACGTGGGACAACGTGGGATAACGTGGGACAACGTGGGACAACGTGGGACATCGTGGGACAACGTGGGACAACGTGGGACCACGTGGGACACCGTTGGACACCGTTGGACACCGTTGGACACCGTTGGACATCGTTGGACACCGTGGGACAACGTGGGACAACGTGGGACAACGTGGGAAACCATGGAACAACGTGGGACAACGTGGGACACCGTTGGACATCGTTGGACATCGTTGGACACCGTGGGACAACGTGGGACAACGTGGGAAAACGTGGGACAACGTGGGACACCGTTGGACATCGCTGGACACCGTTGGACATCGTTGGACACCGTGGGACAACGTGGGACAACGTGGGACAACGTGGGACAACGTGGGACAACGTGGGACAACGTGGGACAACGTGGGACAACGTGGGACAACGTGGGACAACGTGGGACATCGTGGGACAACGTGGGACAACGTGGGACAACGTGGGACAACGTGGGACATCGTTGGACACCGTTGGACACCGTTGGACACCGTTGGACACCGTTGGACATCGTTGGACACCGTGGGACAACGTGGGACAACGTGGGAAACCATGGAACAACGTGGGACAACGTGGGACACCGTTGGACATCTTTGGACAACGTGGGACAACGTGGGACAACGTGGGACAACGTGGGACATCGTGGGACAACGTGGGACAACGTGGGACAACGTGGGACAACGTGGGACATCGTTGGACACCGTGGGACAACGTGGGACAACGTGGGACAACGTGGGACAACGTGGGACAACGTGGGACATCGTGGGACAACGTGGGACAACGTGGGACAACGTGGGACAACGTGGGACACCGTTGGACAACGTGGGACACCGTGGGACATCGTTGGACACCGTGGGACAACGTGGGACAACGTGGGACCACGTGGGACAACGTGGGACAACGTGGGACAACGTGGGACAACGTGGGACAACGTGGGACAACGTGGGACATCGTGGGACAACGTGGGACAACGTGGGACACCGTTGGACATCGTTGGACACCGTGGGACACCGTGGGACAACGTGGGACAACGTGGGACAACGTGGGACAACGTGGGACAACGTGGGAAACCATGGAACAACGTGGGACAACGTGGGACACCGTTGGACATCGTTGGACAACGTGGGACAACGTGGGACAACGTGGGACAACGTGGGACAACGTGGGACAACGTGGGACACCGTTGGACACCGTGGGACACCGTTGGACACCGTTGGACATCGTTGGACACCGTGGGACAACGCGGGACAACGTGGGACAACGTGGGACAACGTGGGACAACGTGGGACAACGTGGGACAACGTGGGACAACGTGGGACAACGTGGGACAACGTGGGACACCGTTGGACACCGTTGGACATCGTTGGACACCGTGGGACAACGTGGGACAACGTGGGACAACGTGGGACAACGTGGGACCACGTGGGACAACGTGGGACAACGTGGGACAACGTGGGACAACGTGGGACATCGTGGGACAACGTGGGACAACGTGGGACAACGTGGGACAACGTGGGACATCGTTGGACACCGTGGGACAACGTGGGACAACGTGGGACAACGTGGGACATCGTTGGACACCGTGGGACAACGTGGGACAACGTGGGAAAACGTGGGACAACGTGGGACACCGTTGGACATCGCTGGACACCGTTGGACATCGTTGGACACCGTGGGACAACGTGGGACAACGTGGGACAACGTGGGACAACGTGGGACAACGTGGGACAACGTGGGACAACGTGGGACAACGTGGGACAACGTGGGACAACGTGGGACATCGTGGGACAACGTGGGACAACGTGGGACAACGTGGGACAACGTGGGACATCGTTGGACACCGTTGGACACCGTTGGACACCGTTGGACACCGTTGGACATCGTTGGACACCGTGGGACAACGTGGGACAACGTGGGAAACCATGGAACAACGTGGGACAACGTGGGACACCGTTGGACATCGTTGGACAACGTGGGACAACGTGGGACAACGTGGGACAACGTGGGACATCGTGGGACAACGTGGGACAACGTGGGACAACGTGGGACAACGTGGGACATCGTTGGACACCGTGGGACAACGTGGGACAACGTGGGACAACGTGGGACAACGTGGGACAACGTGGGACATCGTGGGACAACGTGGGACAACGTGGGACAACGTGGGACAACGTGGGACACCGTTGGACAACGTGGGACACCGTTGGACATCGTTGGACACCGTGGGACAACGTGGGACAACGTGGGACCACGTGGGACAACGTGGGACAACGTGGGACAACGTGGGACAACGTGGGACAACGTGGGACAACGTGGGACATCGTGGGACAACGTGGGACAACGTGGGACACCGTTGGACATCGTTGGACACCGTGGGACACCGTGGGACAACGTGGGACAACGTGGGACAACGTGGGACAACGTGGGACAACGTGGGAAACCATGGAACAACGTGGGACAACGTGGGACACCGTTGGACATCGTTGGACAACGTGGGACAACGTGGGACAACGTGGGACAACGTGGGACAACGTGGGACAACGTGGGACACCGTTGGACACCGTTGGACACCGTTGGACACCGTTGGACATCGTTGGACACCGTGGGACAACGCGGGACAACGTGGGACAACGTGGGACAACGTGGGACAACGTGGGACAACGTGGGACAACGTGGGACAACGTGGGACAACGTGGGACAACGTGGGACACCGTTGGACAACGTGGGACACCGTTGGACATCGTTGGACACCGTGGGACACCGTTGGACACCGTTGGACACCGTTGGACACCGTTGGACATCGTTGGACACCGTGGGACAACGTGGGACAACGTGGGACAACGTGGGAAACCATGGAACAACGTGGGACAACGTGGGACACCGTTGGACATCGTTGGACATCGTTGGACACCGTGGGACAACGTGGGACAACGTGGGACAACGTGGGACAACGTCGGACAACGTGGGACAACGTGGGACATCGTGGGACAACGTGGGACAACGTGGGACAACGTGGGACAACGTGGGACACCGTTGGACACCGTGGGACACCGTTGGACACCGTTGGACATCGTTGGACACCGTGGGACAACGTGGGACAACGTGGGACAACGTGGGACAACGTGGGACATCGTGGGACAACGTGGGACAACGTGGGACAACGTGGGACAACGTGGGACATCGTGGGACAACGTGGGACAACGTGGGACAACGTGGGACATCGTGGGACAACGTGGGACAACGTGGGACAACGTGGGACAACGTGGGACACCGTTGGACACCGTTGGACAACGTGGGACAACGTGGGACAACGTGGGACAACGTGGGACAACGTGGGACAACGTGGGACAACGTGGGACAACGTCGGACAACGTGGGACATCGTGGGACAACGTGGGACAACGTGGGACAACGTGGGACAACGTGGGACAACGTGGGACAACGTGGGACAACGTGGGACAACGTGGGACAACGTGGGACAACGTGGGACAACGTGGGAAACCATGGAACAACGTGGGACAACGTGGGACACCGTTGGACATCGTTGGACATCGTTGGACACCGTTGGACATCGTTGGACACAGTTGGACATCGTTGGACACCGTTGGACATCGTTGGACATCGTTGGACATCGTGGGACACCGTTGGACATCGTTGGACATCGTTGGACACCGTTGGACATCGTTGGACATCGTTGGACACCGTTGGACATCGTTGGACATCGTTGGACATCGTTGGACACCGTTGGACACCGTTGGACACCGTTGGACATCGTTGGACACCGTGGGACAACGTGGGACAACGTGGGACAACGTGGGACAACGTGGGACAACGTGGGACAACGTGGGACATCGTGGGACAACGTGGGACAACGTGGGACAACGTGGGACAACGTGGGACAACGTGGGACACCGTTGGACACCGTGGGACACCGTTGGACACCGTTGGACATCGTTGGACACCGTGGGACAACGTGGGACAACGTGCGACAACGTGGGACAACGTGGGACAACGTGGGACACGTGGGACAACGTGGGACATCGTGGGACAACGTGGGACAACGTGGGACAACGTGGGACATCGTGGGACAACGTGGGACAACGTGGGACAACGTGGGACAAAGTGGGACAACGTGGGACACCGTTGGACACCGTTGGACACCGTTGGACACCGTTGGACATCGTTGGACACCGTGGGACAACGTGGGACAACGTGGGACAACGTGGGAAACCATGGAACAACGTGGGACAACGTGGGACACCGTTGGACATCGTTGGACATCGTTGGACACCGTGGGACAACGTGGGACAACGTGGGACAACGTGGGACAACGTGGGACAACGTGGGACAACGTGGGACAACGTGGGACAACGTGGGACAACGTGGGACAACGTGGGACAACGTGGGACAACGTGGGACATCGTGGGACAACGTGGGACAACGTGGGACAACGTGGGACAACGTGGGACAACGTGGGACAACGTGGGACAACGTGGGACAACGTGGGACATCGTGGGACAACGTGGGACAACGTGGGACAACGTGGGACAACGTGGGACATCGTTGGACACCGTTGGACACCGTGGGACAACGTGGGACAACGTGGGACCACGTGGGACAACGTGGGACAACGTGGGACAACGTGGGACAACGTGGGACATCGTGGGACTACGTGGGACAACGTGGGACAACGTGGGACAACGTGGGACAACGTGGGACACCGTTGGACACCGTTGGACACCGTTGGACACCGTTGGACATCGTTGGACACCGTGGGACAACGTGGGACAACGTGGGACAACGTGGGAAACCATGGAACAACGTGGGACAACGTGGGACACCGTTGGACATCGTTGGACATCGTTGGACACCGTGGGACAACGTGGGACAACGTGGGAAAACGTGGGACAACGTGGGACACCGTTGGACATCGCTGGACACCGTTGGGCATCGTTGGACACCGTGGGACAACGTGGGACAACGTGGGACAACGTGGGACAACGTGGGACAACGTGGGACAACGTGGGACAACGTGGGACATCGTTGGACATCGTTGGACACCGTTGGACATCGTTGGACATCGTTGGACACCGTTGGACATCGTTGGACATCGTTGGACATCGTTGGACACCGTTGGACACCGTTGGACACCGTTGGACATCGTTGGACACCGTGGGACAACGTGGGACAACGTGGGACAACGTGGGACAACGTGGGACATCGTGGGACAACGTGGGACAACGTGGGACATCGTGGGACAACGTGGGACAACGTGGGACAACGTGGGACATCGTGGGACAACGTGGGACAACGTGGGACAACGTGGGACAAAGTGGGACAACGTGGGACACCGTTGGACACCGTTGGACACCGTTGGACACCGTTGGACATCGTTGGACACCGTGGGACAACGTGGGACAACGTGGGACACGTGGGACAACGTGGGACATCGTGGGACAACGTGGGACAACGTGGGACAACGTGGGACATCGTGGGACAACGTGGGACAACGTGGGACAACGTGGGACAAAGTGGGACAACGTGGGACACCGTTGGACACCGTTGGACACCGTTGGACACCGTTGGACATCGTTGGACACCGTGGGACAACGTGGGACAACGTGGGACAACGTGGGAAACCATGGAACAACGTGGGACAACGTGGGACACCGTTGGACATCGTTGGACATCGTTGGACACCGTGGGACAACGTGGGACAACGTGGGACAACGTGGGACAACGTGGGACAACGTGGGACAACGTGGGACAACGTGGGACAACGTGGGACAACGTGGGACAACGTGGGACAACGTGGGACAACGTGGGACATCGTGGGACAACGTGGGACAACGTGGGACAACGTGGGACAACGTGGGACAACGTGGGACAACGTGGGACAACGTGGGACAACGTGGGACATCGTGGGACAACGTGGGACAACGTGGGACAGCGTGGGACAACGTGGGACATCGTTGGACACCGTTGGACACCGTGGGACAACGTGGGACAACGTGGGACCACGTGGGACAACGTGGGACAACGTGGGACAACGTGGGACAACGTGGGACATCGTGGGACTACGTGGGACAACGTGGGACAACGTGGGACAACGTGGGACAACGTGGGACACCGTTGGACACCGTTGGACACCGTTGGACACCGTTGGACATCGTTGGACACCGTGGGACAACGTGGGACAACGTGGGACAACGTGGGAAACCATGGAACAACGTGGGACAACGTGGGACACCGTTGGACATCGTTGGACATCGTTGGACACCGTGGGACAACGTGGGACAACGTGGGAAAACGTGGGACAACGTGGGACACCGTTGGACATCGCTGGACACCGTTGGGCATCGTTGGACACCGTGGGACAACGTGGGACAACGTGGGACAACGTGGGACAACGTGGGACAACGTGGGACAACGTGGGACAACGTGGGACAACGTGGGAAAACGTGGGACAACGTGGGACACCGTTGGACATCGCTGGACACCGTTGGACATCGTTGGACACCGTGGGACAACGTGGGACAACGTGGGACAACGTGGGACAACGTGGGACAACGTGGGACAACGTGGGACAACGTGAGACAACGTGGGACAACGTGGGACAACGTGGGACAACGTGGGACAACGTGGGACATCGTGGGACAACGTGGGACAACGTGGGACAACGTGGGACAA
The DNA here is from genome assembly GCF_910591885.1 of Bombus terrestris. Classification (NCBI taxonomy): domain Eukaryota; kingdom Metazoa; phylum Arthropoda; class Insecta; order Hymenoptera; family Apidae; genus Bombus; species Bombus terrestris. The sequence goes on from NW_025963599.1 coordinate 267,162, forward strand.
CGTGGGACATCGTTGGACACCGTTGGACACCGTGGGACAACGTGGGACAACGTGGGACAACGTGGGACAACGTGGGACAACGTGGGACAACGTGGGACAACGTGGGACACCGTTGGACATCGTTGGACATCGTTGGACACCGTGGGACAACGTGGGACAACGTGGGACAACGTGGGACAACGTGGGAAACCATGGAACAACGTGGGACAACGTGGGACAACGTGGGACAACGTGGGACAACGTGGGACAACGTGGGACAACGTGGGACAACGTGGGACAACGTGGGACAACGTGGGACATCGTGGGACAACGTGGGACAACGTGGGACAACGTGGGACAACGTGGGACATCGTTGGACACCGTTGGACACCGTGGGACAACGTGGGACAACGTGGGACAACGTGGGACAACGTGGGACAACGTGGGACAACGTGGGACAACGTGGGACGACGTGGGACAACGTGGGACAACGTGGGACAACGTGGGACAACGTGGGACATCGTGGGACAACGTGGGACAACGTGGGACAACGTGGGACAACGTGGGACACCGTTGGACATCGTTGGACAACGTGGGACAACGTGGGACAACGTGGGACAACGTGGGACAACGTGGGACAACGTGGGACAACGTGGGACACCGTTGGACACCGTGGGACACCGTTGGACACCGTTGGACATCGTTGGACACCGTGGGACAACGTGGGACAACGTGGGACAACGTGGGACAACGTGGGACAACGTGGGACAACGTGGGACAACGTGGGACAACGTGGGACAACGTGGGACAACGTGGGACAACGTGGGACATCGTTTGACAACGTGGGAAAACGTGGGACAACGTGGGACATCGTGGGACAACGTGGGACAACGTGGGACCACGTGGGACACCGTTGGACAACGTGGGACACCGTTGGACATCGTTGGACACCGTGGGACAACGTGGGACAACGTGGGCCAACGTGGGACACCGTTGGACACCGTTGGACACCGTTGGACACCGTTGGACATCGTTGGACACCGTGGGACAACGTGGGACAACGTGGGACAACGTGGGAAACCATGGAACAACGTGGGACAACGTGGGACACCGTTGGACATCGTTGGACAACGTGGGACAACGTGGGACAACGTGGGACAACGTGGGACAACGTGGGACAACGTGGGACAACGTGGGACACCGTTGGACACCGTGGGACACCGTTGGACACCGTGGGACACCGTTGGACACCGTTGGACATCGTTGGACACCGTGGGACAACGTGGGACAACGTGGGACAACGTGGGACAACGTGGGACATCGTGGGACAACGTGGGACAACGTGGGACAACGTGGGACAACGTGGGACATCGTGGGACAACGTGGGACAACGTGGGACAACGTGGGACATCGTGGGACAACGTGGGACAACGTGGGACAACGTGGGACAACGTGGGACACCGTTGGACACCGTTGGACACCGTTGGACACCGTTGGACATCGTTGGACACCGTGGGACAACGTGGGACAACGTGGGACAACGTGGGAAACCATGGAACAACGTGGGACAACGTGGGACACCGTTGGACATCGTTGGACATCGTTGGACACCGTGGGACAACGTGGGACAACGTGGGACAACGTGGGACAACGTCGGACAACGTGGGACAACGTGGGACAACGTGGGACAACGTGGGACAACGTGGGACAACGTGGGACAACGTGGGACAACGTCGGACAACGTGGGACATCGTGGGACAACGTGGGACAACGTGGGACAACGTGGGACAACGTGGGACAACGTGGGACAACGTGGGACAACGTGGGACAACGTGGGACAACGTGGGACAACGTGGGACAACGTGGGACAACGTGGGACAACGTGGGACATCGTGGGACAACGTGGGACAACGTGGGACAACGTGGGACAACGTGGGACATCGTTGGACACCGTTGGACACCGTGGGACAACGTGGGACAACGTGGGACAACGTGGGACAACGTGGGACAACGTGGGACAACGTGGGACAACGTGGGACAACGTGGGACAACGTGGGACAACGTGGGACAACGTGGGACACCGTTGGACATCGTCGGACACCGTGGGACAACGTGGGACAACGTGGGACAACGTGGGACAACGTGGGACACCGTTGGACATCGTTGGACACCGTGGGACACCGTGGGACAACGTGGGACAACGTGGGACAACGTGGGACAACGTGGGACAACGTGGGAAACCATGGAACAACGTGGGACAACGTGGGACACCGTTGGACATCGTTGGACATCGTTGGACACCGTTGGACATCGTTGGACACCGTTGGACATCGTTGGACATCGTTGGACATCGTGGGACACGGTTGGACATCGTTGGACATCGTTGGACACCGTTGGACATCGTTGGACATCGTTGGACACCGTTGGACATCGTTGGACATCGTTGGACATCGTTGGACACCGTTGGACACCGTTGGACACCGTTGGACATCGTTGGACACCGTGGGACAACGTGGGACAACGTGGGACAACGTGGGACAACGTGGGACAACGTGGGACAACGTGGGACATCGTGGGACAACGTGGGACAACGTGGGACAACGTGGGACAACGTGGGACAACGTGGGACACCGTTGGACACCGTGGGACACCGTTGGACACCGTTGGACATCGTTGGACACCGTGGGACAACGTGGGACAACGTGGGACAACGTGGGACAACGTGGGACATCGTGGGACAACGTGGGACAACGTGGGACACGTGGGACAACGTGGGACATCGTGGGACAACGTGGGACAACGTGGGACAACGTGGGACATCGTGGGACAACGTGGGACAACGTGGGACAACGTGGGACAAAGTGGGACAACGTGGGACACCGTTGGACACCGTTGGACACCGTTGGACACCGTTGGACATCGTTGGACACCGTGGGACAACGTGGGACAACGTGGGACAACGTGGGACAACGTGGGACAACGTGGGACAACGTGGGAAAACGTGGGACAACGTGGGACACCGTTGGACATCGCTGGACACCGTTGGACATCGTTGGACACCGTGGGACAACGTGGGACAACGTGGGACAACGTGGGACAACGTGGGACAACGTGGGACAACGTGGGACAACGTGGGACAACGTGGGACAACGTGGGACAACGTGGGACAACGTGGGACAACGTGGGACATCGTGGGACAACGTGGGACAACGTGGGACAACGTGGGACAACGTGGGACATCGTTGGACACCGTTGGACACCGTGGGACAACGTGGGACAACGTGGGACAACGTGGGACAACGTGGGACAACGAGGGACAACGTGGGACAACGTGGGACACCGTTGGACATCGTTGGACATCGTTGGACACCGTGGGACAACGTGGGACAACGTGGGACAACGTGGGACAACGTGGGAAACCATGGAACAACGTGGGACAACGTGGGACAACGTGGGACAACGTGGGACAACGTGGGACAACGTGGGACAACGTGGGACAACGTGGGACAACGTGGGACAACGTGGGACATCGTGGGACAACGTGGGACAACGTGGGACAACGTGGGACAACGTGGGACATCGTTGGACACCGTTGGACACCGTGGGACAACGTGGGACAACGTGGGACAACGTGGGACAACGTGGGACAACGTGGGACAACGTGGGACAACGTGGGACGACGTGGGACAACGTGGGACAACGTGGGACAACGTGGGACAACGTGGGACATCGTGGGACAACGTGGGACAACGTGGGACAACGTGGGACAACGTGGGACACCGTTGGACATCGTTGGACACCGTGGGACAACGTGGGACAACGTGGGACAACGTGGGACACCGTTGGACACCGTTGGACACCGTTGGACACCGTTGGACATCGTTGGACACCGTGGGACAACGTGGGACAACGTGGGACAACGTGGGAAACCATGGAACAACGTGGGACAACGGGGGACACCGTTGGACATCGTTGGACAACGTGGGACAACGTGGGACAACGTGGGACAACGTGGGACAACGTGGGACAACGTGGGACAACGTGGGACACCGTTGGACACCGTGGGACACCGTTGGACACCGTTGGACATCGTTGGACACCGTGGGACAACGTGGGACAACGTGGGACAACGTGGGACAACGTGGGACAACGTGGGACAACGTGGGACAACGTGGGACAACGTGGGACAACGTGGGACAACGTGGGACAACGTGGGACATCGTTTGACAACGTGGGAAAACGTGGGACAACGTGGGACATCGTGGGACAACGTGGGACAACATGGGACCACGTGGGACACCGTTGGACAACGTGGGACACCGTTGGACATCGTTGGACACCGTGGGACAACGTGGGACAACGTGGGCCAACGTGGGACACCGTTGGACACCGTTGGACACCGTTGGACACCGTTGGACATCGTTGGACACCGTGGGACAACGTGGGACAACGTGGGACAACGTGGGAAACCATGGAACAACGTGGGACAACGTGGGACACCGTTGGACATCGTTGGACAACGTGGGACAACGTGGGACAACGTGGGACAACGTGGGACAACGTGGGACAACGTGGGACAACGTGGGACACCGTTGGACACCGTGGGACACCGTTGGACACCGTTGGACATCGTTGGACACCGTGGGACAACGTGGGACAACGTGGGACAACGTGGGACAACGTGGGACAACGTGGGACAACGTGGGACAACGTGGGACATCGTGGGACAACGTGGGACAACGTGGGACCACGTGGGACACCGTTGGACACCGTTGGACACCGTTGGACACCGTTGGACATCGTCGGACACCGTGGGACAACGTGGGACAACGTGGGACACCGTTGGACATCGTTGGACATCGTTGGACACCGTGGGACAACGTGGGACAACGTGGGAAAACGTGGGACAACGTGGGACACCGTTGGACATCGCTGGACACCGTTGGACATCGTTGGACACCGTGGGACAACGTGGGACAACGTGGGACAACGTGGGACAACGTGGGACAACGTGGGACAACGTGGGACAACGTGGGACAACGTGGGACAACGTGGGACATCGTGGGACAACGTGGGACAACGTGGGACAACGTGGGACAACGTGGGACATCGTTGGACACCGTTGGACACCGTGGGACAACGTGGGATAACGTGGGACAACGTGGGACAACGTGGGACAACGTGGGACATCGTGGGACAACGTGGGACAACGTGGGACAACGTGGGCCAACGTGGGACAACGTGGGACACCGTTGGACATCGTGGGACACCGTGGGACAACGTGGGACAACGTGGGACAACGTGGGACACCGTTGGACACCGTTGGACACCGTTGGACACCGTTGGACATCGTTGGACACCGTGGGACAACGTGGGACAACGTGGGACAACGTGGGAAACCATGGAACAACGTGGGACAACGTGGGACACCGTTGGACATCGTTGGACAACGTGGGACAACGTGGGACAACGTGGGACAACGTGGGACAACGTGGGACAACGTGGGACATCGTGGGACAACGTGGGACAACGTGGGACAACGTGGGACAACGTGGGACATCGTTGGACACCGTGGGACAACGTGGGACAACGTGGGACAACGTGGGACAACGTGGGACAACGTGGGACATCGTGGGACAACGTGGGACAACGTGGGACAACGTGGGACAACGTGGGACACCGTTGGACAACGTGGGACACCGTTGGACATCGTTGGACACCGTGGGACAACGTGGGACAACGTGGGACCACGTGGGACAACGTGGGACAACGTGGGACAACGTGGGACAACGTGGGACAACGTGGGACAACGTGGGACATCGTGGGACAACGTGGGACAACGTGGGACACCGTTGGACATCGTTGGACACCGTGGGACACCGTGGGACAACGTGGGACAACGTGGGACAACGTGGGACAACGTGGGACAACGTGGGAAACCATGGAACAACGTGGGACAACGTGGGACACCGTTGGACATCGTTGGACAACGTGGGACAACGTGGGACAACGTGGGACAACGTGGGACAACGTGGGACAACGTGGGACACCGTTGGACACCGTGGGACACCGTTGGACACCGTTGGACATCGTTGGACACCGTGGGACAACGCGGGACAACGTGGGACAACGTGGGACAACGTGGGACAACGTGGGACAACGTGGGACAACGTGGGACAACGTGGGACAACGTGGGACAACGTGGGACACCGTTGGACAACGTGGGACACCGTTGGACATCGTTGGACACCGTGGGACACCGTTGGACACCGTTGGACACCGTTGGACACCGTTGGACATCGTTGGACACCGTGGGACAACGTGGGACAACGTGGGACAACGTGGGAAACCATGGAACAACGTGGGACAACGTGGGACACCGTTGGACATCGTTGGACATCGTTGGACACCGTGGGACAACGTGGGACAACGTGGGACAACGTGGGACAACGTCGGACAACGTGGGACAACGTGGGACATCGTGGGACAACGTGGGACAACGTGGGACAACGTGGGACAACGTGGGACACCGTTGGACACCGTGGGACACCGTTGGACACCGTTGGACATCGTTGGACACCGTGGGACAACGTGGGACAACGTGGGACAACGTGGGACAACGTGGGACATCGTGGGACAACGTGGGACAACGTGGGACAACGTGGGACAACGTGGGACATCGTGGGACAACGTGGGACAACGTGGGACAACGTGGGAGAACGTGGGACAACGTGGGACAACGTGGGACAACGTGGGACAACGTGGGACACCGTTGGACACCGTTGGACACCGTTGGACACCGTTGGACATCGTTGGACACCGTGGGACAACGTGGGACAACGTGGGACAACGTGGGAAACCATGGAACAACGTGGGACAACGTGGGACACCGTTGGACATCGTTGGACATCGTTGGACACCGTGGGACAACGTGGGACAACGTGGGACAACGTGGGACAACGTCGGACAACGTGGGACAACGTGGGACAACGTGGGACAACGTGGGACAACGTGGGACAACGTGGGACAACGTGGGACAACGTCGGACAACGTGGGACATCGTGGGACAACGTGGGACAACGTGGGACAACGTGGGACAACGTGGGACAACGTGGGACATCGTGGGACAACGTGGGACAACGTGGGACAACGTGGGACAACGTGGGACATCGTTGGACACCGTTGGACACCGTGGGACAACGTGGGACAACGTGGGACAACGTGGGACAACGTGGGACAACGTGGGACAACGTGGGACAACGTGGGACAACGTGGGACAACGTGGGACAACGTGGGACAACGTGGGACACCGTGGGACAACGTGGGACAACGTGGGACAACGTGGGACAACGTGGGACAACGTGGGACACCGTTGGACACCGTGGGACACCGTTGGACACCGTTGGACATCGTTGGACACCGTGGGACAACGTGGGACAACGTGGGACAACGTGGGACAACGTGGGACATCGTGGGACAACGTGGGACAACGTGGGACACGTGGGACAACGTGGGACATCGTGGGACAACGTGGGACAACGTGGGACAACGTGGGACATCGTGGGACAACGTGGGACAACGTGGGACAACGTGGGACAAAGTGGGACAACGTGGGACACCGTTGGACACCGTTGGACACCGTTGGACACCGTTGGACATCGTTGGACACCGTGGGACAACGTGGGACAACGTGGGACAACGTGGGAAACCATGGAACAACGTGGGACAACGTGGGACACCGTTGGACATCGTTGGACATCGTTGGACACCGTGGGACAACGTGGGACAACGTGGGACAACGTGGGACAACGTCGGACAACGTGGGACAACGTGGGACATCGTGGGACAACGTGGGACAACGTGGGACAACGTGGGACAACGTGGGACAACGTGGGACACCGTTGGACACCGTGGGACACCGTTGGACACCGTTGGACAACGTGGGACATCGTTGGACACCGTGGGACAACGTGGGACAACGTGGGACAACGTGGGACAACGTGGGACAACGTGGGACATCGTGGGACAACGTGGGACAACGTGGGACAACGTGGGACAACGTGGGACACCGTTGGACAACGTGGGACACCGTTGGACATCGTTGGACACCGTGGGACAACGTGGGACAACGTGGGACCACGTGGGACAACGTGGGACAACGTGGGACAACGTGGGACAACGTGGGACAACGTGGGACAACGTGGGACATCGTGGGACAACGTGGGACAACGTGGGACACCGTTGGACATCGTTGGACAACGTGGGACACCGTGGGACAACGTGGGACAACGTGGGACAACGTGGGACAACGTGGGACAACGTGGGAAACCATGGAACAACGTGGGACAACGTGGGACACCGTTGGACATCGTTGGACAACGTGGGACAACGTGGGACAACGTGGGACAACGTGGGACAACGTGGGACAACGTGGGACAACGTGGGACAACGTCGGACAACGTGGGACAACGTGGGACATCGTGGGACAACGTGGGACAACGTGGGACAACGTGGGACAACGTGGGACAACGTGGGACACCGTTGGACACCGTGGGACACCGTTGGACACCGTTGGACATCGTTGGACACCGTGGGACAACGTGGGACAACGTGGGACAACGTGGGACAACGTGGGACATCGTGGGACAACGTGGGACAACGTGGGACAACGTGGGACAACGTGGGACATCGTGGGACAACGTGGGACAACGTGGGACAACGTGGGACATCGTGGGACAACGTGGGACAACGTGGGACAACGTGGGACAACGTGGGACATCGTGGGACAACGTGGGACAACGTGGGACAACGTGGGACATCGTGGGACAACGTGGGAAACCATGGAACAACGTGGGACAACGTGGGACACCGTTGGACATCGTTGGACATCGTTGGACACCGTGGGACAACGTGGGACAACGTGGGACAACGTGGGACAACGTCGGACAACGTGGGACAACGTGGGACACCGTTGGACACCGTTGGTCATCGTTGGACACCGTGGGACAACGTGGGACAACGTGGGACAACGTGGGACAACGTGGGACAACGTGGGACAACGTGGGACAACGTGGGACAACGTGGGACAACGTGGGACACCGTGGGACATCGTGGGACAACGTGGGACAACGTGGGACAACGTGGGACAACGTGGGACACCGTGGGACAACGTGGGACAACGTGGGACAACGTGGGACACCGTTGGACACCGTTGGACACCGTTGGACACCGTTGGACATCGTTGGACACCGTGGGACAACGTGGGACAACGTGGGACAACGTGGGACAACGTGGGACAACGTGGGACAACGTGGGACAACGTGGGACAACGTGGGACATCGTGGGACAACGTGGGACAACGTGGGACAACGTGGGACAACGTGGGACAACGTGGGACACCGTTGGACACCGTGGGACACCGTTGGACACCGTTGGACATCGTTGGACACCGTGGGACAACGTGGGACAACGTGGGACAACGTGGGACATCGTGGGACAACGTGGGACAACGTGGGACAACGTGGGACAACGTGGGACATCGTGGGACAACGTGGGACAACGTGGGACAACGTGGGACATCGTGGGACAACGTGGGACAACGTGGGACAACGTGGGACAACGTGGGACAACGTGGGACACCGTTGGACAACGTGGGACACCGTTGGACATCGTTGGACATCGTTGGACACCGTGGGACAACGTGGGACAACGTGGGACAACGTGGGACAACGTCGGACAACGTGGGACAACGTGGGACATCGTGGGACAACGTGGGACAACGTGGGACAACGTGGGACAACGTGGGACAACGTGGGACACCGTTGGACACCGTGGGACACCGTTGGACACCGTTGGACATCGTTGGACACCGTGGGACAACGTGGGACAACGTGGGACAACGTGGGACAACGTGGGACATCGTGGGACAACGTGGGACAACGTGGGACAACGTGGGACACCGTGGGACATCGTGGGACAACGTGGGACAACGTGGGACAACGTGGGACATCGTGGGACAACGTGGGACAACGTGGGACAACGTGGGACAACGTGGGACAACGTGGGACACCGTTGGACACCGTTGGACACCGTTGGACACCGTTGGACATCGTTGGACACCGTGGGACAACGTGGGACAACGTGGGACAACGTGGGAAACCATGGAACAACGTGGGACAACGTGGGACACCGTTGGACATCGTTGGACATCGTTGGACACCGTGGGACAACGTGGGACAACGTGGGACAACGTGGGACAACGTCGGACAACGTGGGACAACGTGGGACAACGTGGGACAACGTGGGACAACGTGGGACAACGTGGGACAACGTGGGACAACGTGGGACAACGTGGGACACCGTTGGACACCGTGGGACACCGTTGGACACCGTTGGACATCGTTGGACACCGTGGGACAACGTGGGACAACGTGGGACAACGTGGGACAACGTGGGACATCGTGGGACAACGTGGGACAACGTGGGACAACGTGGGACAACGTGGGACATCGTGGGACAACGTGGGACAACGTGGGACAACGTGGGACATCGTGGGACAACGTGGGACAACGTGGGACAACGTGGGACAACGTGGGACAACGTGGGACACCGTTGGACACCGTTGGACACCGTTGGACACCGTTGGACATCGTTGGACACCGTGGGACAACGTGGGACAACGTGGGACAACGTGGGAAACCATGGAACAACGTGGGACAACGTGGGACACCGTTGGACATCGTTGGACATCGTTGGACACCGTGGGACAACGTGGGACAACGTGGGACAACGTGGGACAACGTCGGACAACGTGGGACAACGTGGGACAACGTGGGACAACGTGGGACAACGTGGGACAACGTGGGACAACGTGGGACAACGTGGGACATCGCGGGACAACGTGGGACAACGTGGGACAACGTGGGACATCGTGGGACAACGTGGGACAACGTGGGACAACGTGGGACATCGTGGGACAACGTGGGACAACGTGGGACAACGTGGGACAACGTGGGACAACGTGGGACACCGTTGGACACCGTTGGACACCGTTGGACACCGTTGGACATCGTTGGACACCGTGGGACAACGTGGGACAACGTGGGACAACGTGGGAAACCATGGAACAACGTGGGACAACGTGGGACACCGTTGGACATCGTTGGACATCGTTGGACACCGTGGGACAACGTGGGACAACGTGGGACAACGTGGGACAACGTCGGACAACGTGGGACAACGTGGGACATCGTGGGACAACGTGGGACAACGTGGGACAACGTGGGACAACGTGGGACAACGTGGGACACCGTTGGACACCGTGGGACACCGTTGGACACCGTTGGACATCGTTGGACACCGTGGGACAACGTGGGACAACGTGGGACAACGTGGGACAACGTGGGACATCGTGGGACAACGTGGGACAACGTGGGACAACGTGGGACAACGTGGGACAACGTGGGACAACGTGGGACAACGTGGGACAACGTGGGACATCGTGGGACAACGTGGGACAACGTGGGACAACGTGGGACAACGTGGGACAACGTGGGAGACCGTTGGACACCGTTGGACACCGTTGGACACCGTTGGACATCGTGGGACACCGTGGGACAACGTGGGACAACGTGGGACAACGTGGGAAACCATGGAACAACGTGGGACAACGTGGGACACCGTTGGACATCGTTGGACATCGTTGGACACCGTGGGACAACGTGGGACAACGTGGGACAACGTGGGACAACGTCGGACAACGTGGGACAACGTGGGACAACGTGGGACAACGTGGGACAACGTGGGACAACGTGGGACAACGTGGGACAACGTGGGACAACGTGGGACAACGTGGGACATCGTGGGACAACGTGGGACAACGTGGGACAACGTGGGACAACGTGGGACATCGTTGGACACCGTTGGACACCGTGGGACAACGTGGGACAACGTGGGACAACGTGGGACAACGTGGGACAACGTGGGACAACGTGGGACAACGTGGGACAACGTGGGACAACGTGGGACAACGTGGGACAACGTGGGACAACGTGGGACACCGTTGGACATCGTTGGACAACGTGGGACAACGTGGGACAACGTGGGACAACGTGGGACAACGTGGGACAACGTGGGACACCGTTGGACACCGTTGGACATCGTTGGACACCGTGGGACAACGTGGGACAACGTGGGACAACGTGGGACATCGTGGGACAACGTGGGACATCGTTGGACACCGTGGGACAACGTGGGACAACGTGGGACAACGTGGGACAACGTCGGACAACGTGGGACAACGTGGGACAACGTGGGACAACGTGGGACAACGTGGGACAACGTGGGACAACGTGGGACAACGTGGGACAACGTGGGACAACGTGGGACATCGTGGGACAACGTGGGACAACGTGGGACAACGTGGGACAACGTGGGACATCGTTGGACACCGTTGGACACCGTGGGACAACGTGGGACAACGTGGGACAACGTGGGACAACGTGGGACAACGTGGGACAACGTGGGACAACGTGGGACAACGTGGGACAACGTGGGACAACGTGGGACAACGTGGGACACCGTTGGACATCGTTGGACAACGTGGGACAACGTGGGACAACGTGGGACAACGTGGGACAACGTGGGACAACGTGGGACACCGTTGGACACCGTTGGACATCGTTGGACACCGTGGGACAACGTGGGACAACGTGGGACAACGTGGGACATCGTGGGACAACGTGGGACAACGTGGGACAACGTGGGACAACGTGGGACATAGTGGGACAACGTGGGACAACGTGGGACAACGTGGGACATCGTGGGACAACGTGGGACAACGTGGGACAACGTGGGACAACGTGGGACAACGTGGGACACCGTTGGACACCGTTGGACACCGTTGGACACCGTTGGACATCGTTGGACACCGTGGGACAACGTGGGACAACGTGGGACAACGTGGGAAACCATGGAACAACGTGGGACAACGTGGGACACCGTTGGACATCGTTGGACATCGTTGGACACCGTGGGACAACGTGGGACAACGTGGGACAACGTGGGACAACGTCGGACAACGTGGGACAACGTGGGACAACGTGGGACAACGTGGGACAACGTGGGACAACGTGGGACATCGTGGGACAACGTGGGACAACGTGGGACAACGTGGGACAACGTGGGACATCGTTGGACACCGTTGGACACCGTGGGACAACGTGGGACAACGTGGGACAACGTGAGACAACGTGGGACAACGTGGGACAACGTGGGACAACGTGGGACAACGTGGGACAACGTGGGACAACGTGGGACAACGTGGGACAACGTGGGACAACGTGGGACAACGTGGGACAACGTGGGACAACGTGGGACATCGTGGGACAACGTGGGACAACGTGGGACAACGTGGGACAACGTGGGACAACGTGGGACACCGTTGGACATCGTTGGACACCGTGGGACAACGTGGGACAACGTGGGACAACGTGGGACACCGTTGGACACCGTTGGACACCGTTGGACACCGTTGGACATCGTTGGACACCGTGGGACAACGTGGGACAACGTGGGACAACGTGGGAAACCATGGAACAACGTGGGACAACGTGGGACACCGTTGGACATCGTTGGACAACGTGGGACAACGTGGGACAACGTGGGACAACGTGGGACAACGTGGGACAACGTGGGACAACGTGGGACACCGTTGGACACCGTGGGACACCGTTGGACACCGTTGGACATCGTTGGACACCGTGGGACAACGTGGGACAACGTGGGACAACGTGGGACAACGTGGGACAACGTGGGACAACGTGGGACAACGTGGGACAACGTGGGACAACGTGGGACAACGTGGGACAACGTGGGACATCGTGGGACAACGTGGGACAACGTGGGACAACGTGGGACAACGTGGGCACCGTTGGACAACGTGGGACACCGTTGGACATCGTTGGACACCGTGGGACAACGTGGGACAACGTGGGACCACGTGGGACAACGTGGGACAACGTGGGACAACGTGGGACAACGTGGGACAACGTGGGACAACGTGGGACAACGTGGGACATCGTGGGACAACGTGGGATAACGTGGGACAACGTGGGACAACGTGGGACAACGTGGGACACCGTTGGACATCGTTGGACACCGTGGGACAACGTGGGACAACGTGGGACAACGTGGGACAACGTGGGACAACGTGGGAAACCATGGAACAACGTGGGACAACGTGGGACACCGTTCGACATCGTTGGACAACGTGGGACAACGTGGGACAACGTGGGACAACGTGGGACAACGTGGGACAACGTGGGACACCGTTGGACACCGTGGGACACCGTTGGACACCGTTGGACATCGTTGGACACCGTGGGACAACGTGGGACAACGTGGGACAACGTGGGACAACGTGGGACAACGTGGGACAACGTGGGACAACGTGGGACAACGTGGGACAACGTGGGACACCGTTGGACAACGTGGGACACCGTTGGACATCGTTGGACACCGTGGGACAACGTGGGACAACGTGGGACAACGTGGGACAACGTGGGACAACGTGGGACAACGTGGGACAACGTGGGACAACGTGGGACAACGTGGGACATCGTGGGACAACGTGGGACAACGTGGGACACCGTTGGACATCGTTGGACACCGTGGGACACCGTGGGACAACGTGGGACAACGTGGGACAACGTGGGACAACGTGGGAAACCATGGAACAACGTGGGACAACGTGGGACACCGTTGGACATCGTTGGACAACGTGGGACAACGTGGGACAACGTGGGACAACGTGGGACAACGTGGGACAACGTGGGACACCGTTGGACACCGTGGGACACCGTTGGACACCGTTGGACATCGTTGGACACCGTGGGACAACGCGGGACAACGTGGGACAACGTGGGACAACGTGGGACAACGTGGGACAACGTGGGACAACGTGGGACAACGTGGGACAACGTGGGACAACGTGGGACACCGTTGGACAACGTGGGACACCGTTGGACATCGTTGGACACCGTGGGACACCGTTGGACACCGTTGGACACCGTTGGACACCGTTGGACATCGTTGGACACCGTGGGACAACGTGGGACAACGTGGGACAACGTGGGAAACCATGGAACAACGTGGGACAACGTGGGACACCGTTGGACATCGTTGGACATCGTTGGACACCGTGGGACAACGTGGGACAACGTGGGACAACGTGGGACAACGTCGGACAACGTGGGACAACGTGGGACATCGTGGGACAACGTGGGACAACGTGGGACAACGTGGGACAACGTGGGACACCGTTGGACACCGTGGGACACCGTTGGACACCGTTGGACATCGTTGGACACCGTGGGACAACGTGGGACAACGTGGGACAACGTGGGACAACGTGGAACATCGTGGGACAACGTGGGACAACGTGGGACAACGTGGGACAACGTGGGACATCGTGGGACAACGTGGGACAACGTGGGACAACGTGGGACAACGTGGGACACCGTTGGACACCGTTGGACACCGTTGGACACCGTTGGACACCGTTGGACACCGTTGGACATCGTTGGACACCGTGGGACAACGTGGGACAACGTGGGACAACGTGGGAAACCATGGAACAACGTGGGACAACGTGGGACACCGTTGGACATCGTTGGACATCGTTGGACACCGTGGGACAACGTGGGACAACGTGGGACAACGTGGGACAACGTCGGACAACGTGGGACAACGTGGGACAACGTGGGACAACGTGGGACAACGTGGGACAACGTGGGACAACGTGGGACAACGTCGGACAACGTGGGACATCGTGGGACAACGTGGGACAACGTGGGACAACGTGGGACAACGTGGGACAACGTGGGACAACGTGGGACAACGTGGGACAACGTGGGACAACGTGGGACAACGTGGGACAACGTGGGACAACGTGGGACAACGTGGGACATCGTGGGACAACGTGGGACAACGTGGGACAACGTGGGACAACGTGGGACATCGTTGGACACCGTTGGACACCGTGGGACAACGTGGGACAACGTGGGACAACGTGGGACAACGTGGGACAACGTGGGACAACGTGGGACAACGTGGGACAACGTGGGACAACGTGGGACAACGTGGGACAACGTGGGACACCGTTGGACATCGTTGGACACCGTGGGACAACGTGGGACAACGTGGGACAACGTGGGACAACGTGGGACACCGTTGGACATCGTTGGACACCGTGGGACACCGTGGGACAACGTGGGACAACGTGGGACAACGTGGGACAACGTGGGACAACGTGGGACAACGTGGGACAACGTGGGACATCGTGGGACAACGTGGGACAACGTGGGACAACGTGGGACAACGTGGGACAACGTGGGACACCGTTGGACACCGTGGGACACCGTTGGACACCGTTGGACATCGTTGGACACCGTGGGACAACGTGGGACAACGTGGGACAACGTGGGACAACGTGGGACATCGTGGGACAACGTGGGACAACGTGGGACACGTGGGACAACGTGGGACATCGTGGGACAACGTGGGACAACGTGGGACAACGTGGGACTTCGTGGGACAACGTGGGACAACGTGGGACAACGTGGGACAAAGTGGGACAACGTGGGACACCGTTGGACACCGTTGGACACCGTTGGACACCGTTGGACATCGTTGGACACCGTGGGACAACGTGGGACAACGTGGGACAACGTGGGAAACCATGGAACAACGTGGGACAACGTGGGACACCGTTAGACATCGTTGGACATCGTTGGACACCGTGGGACAACGTGGGACAACGTGGGACAACGTGGGACAACGTCGGACAACGTGGGACAACGTGGGACATCGTGGGACAACGTGGGACAACGTGGGACAACGTGGGACAACGTGGGACAACGTGGGACACCGTTGGACACCGTGGGACACCGTAGGACACCGTTGGACATCGTTGGACACCGTGGGACAACGTGGGACAACGTGGGACAACGTGGGACAACGTGGGACATCGTGGGACAACGTGGGACAACGTGGGACAACGTGGGACAACGTGGGACATCGTGGGACAACGTGGGACAACGTGGGACAACGTGGGACATCGTGGGACAACGTGGGACAACGTGGGACAACGTGGGACAACGTGGGACATCGTGGGACAACGTGGGACAACGTGGGACAACGTGGGACATCGTGGGACAACGTGGGAAACCATGGAACAACGTGGGACAACGTGGGACACCGTTGGACATCGTTGGACATCGTTGGACACCGTGGGACAACGTGGGACAACGTGGGACAACGTGGGACAACGTCGGACAACGTGGGACAACGTGGGACACCGTTGGACACCGTTGGTCATCGTTGGACACCGTGGGACAACGTGGGACAACGTGGGACAACGTGGGACAACGTGGGACAACGTGGGACAACGTGGGACAACGTGGGACAACGTGGGACAACGTGGGACAACGTGGGACAACGTGGGACAACGTGGGACAACGTGGGACAACGTGGGACAACGTGGGACATCGTGGGACAACGTGGGACAACGTGGGACAACGTGGGACACCGTTGGACACCGTTGGACACCGTTGGACACCGTTGGACATCGTTGGACACCGTGGGACAACGTGGGACAACGTGGGACAACGTGGGACAACGTGGGACAACGTGGGACAACGTGGGACAACGTGGGACAACGTGGGACATCGTGGGACAACGTGGGACAACGTGGGACAACGTGGGACAACGTGGGACAACGTGGGACACCGTTGGACACCGTGGGACACCGTTGGACACCGTTGGACATCGTTGGACACCGTGGGACAACGTGGGACAACGTGGGACAACGTGGGACATCGTGGGACAACGTGGGACAACGTGGGACAACGTGGGACATCGTGGGACAACGTGGGACAACGTGGGACAACGTGGGACATCGTGGGACAACGTGGGACAACGTGGGACAACGTGGGACAACGTGGGACAACGTGGGACACCGTTGGACACCGTTGGACACCGTTGGACACCGTTGGACATCGTTGGACACCGTGGGACAACGTGGGACAACGTGGGACAACGTGGGACATCGTGGGACAACGTGGGACAACGTGGGACAACGTGGGACAACGTGGGACAACGTGGGACATCGTGGGACAACGTGGGACAACGTGGGACAACGTGGGACAACGTGGGACATCGTGGGACAACGTGGGACAACGTGGGACAACGTGGGACACCGTTGGACACCGTTGGACACCGTTGGACACCGTTGGACATCGTTGGACACCGTGGGACAACGTGGGAAAACGTGGGACAACGTGGGACAACGTGGGACAACGTGGGACAACGTGGGACAACGTGGGACAACGTGGGACATCGTGGGACAACGTGGGACAACGTGGGACAACGTGGGACAACGTGGGACTACGTGGGACACCGTTGGACACCGTGGGACACCGTTGGACACCGTTGGACATCGTTGGACACCGTGGGACAACGTGGGACAACGTGGGACAACGTGGGACATCGTGGGACAACGTGGGACAACGTGGGACAACGTGGGACAACGTGGGACATCGTGGGACAACGTGGGACAACGTGGGACAACGTGGGACATCGTGGGACAACGTGGGACAACGTGGGACAACGTGGGACAACGTGGGACAACGTGGGACACCGTTGGACACCGTTGGACACCGTTGGACACCGTTGGACATCGTTGGACACCGTGGGACAACGTGGGACAACGTGGGACAACGTGGGAAACCATGGAACAACGTGGGACAACGTGGGACACCGTTGGACATCGTTGGACATCGTTGGACACCGTGGGACAACGTGGGACAACGTGGGACAACGTGGGACAACGTCGGACAACGTGGAACAACGTGGGACATCGTGGGACAACGTGGGACAACGTGGGACAACGTGGGACAACGTGGGACAACGTGGGACACCGTTGGACACCGTGGGACACCGTTGGACACCGTTGGACATCGTTGGACACCGTGGGACAACGTGGGACAACGTGGGACAACGTGGGACAACGTGGGACATCGTGGGACAACGTGGGACAACGTGGGACAACGTGGGACAACGTGGGACATCGTGGGACAACGTGGGACAACGTGGGACAACGTGGGACATCGTGGGACAACGTGGGACAACGTGGGACAACGTGGGACAACGTGGGACAACGTGGGACAACGTGGGACAACGTGGGACACCGTTGGACACCGTTGGACACCGTTGGACACCGTTGGACATCGTTGGACACCGTGGGACAACGTGGGACAACGTGGGACAACGTGGGAAACCATGGAACAACGTGGGACAACGTGGGACACCGTTGGACATCGTTGGACATCGTTGGACACCGTGGGACAACGTGGGACAACGTGGGACAACGTGGGACAACGTCGGACAACGTGGGACAACGTGGGACAACGTGGGACAACGTGGGACAACGTGGGACAACGTGGGACAACGTGGGACAACGTGGGACAACGTGGGACACCGTTGGACACCGTGGGACACCGTTGGACACCGTTGGACATCGTTGGACACCGTGGGACAACGTGGGACAACGTGGGACAACGTGGGACAACGTGGGACATCGTGGGACAACGTGGGACAACGTGGGACAACGTGGGACAACGTGGGACATCGTGGGACAACGTGGGACAACGTGGGACAACGTGGGACATCGTGGGACAACGTGGGACAACGTGGGACAACGTGGGACAACGTGGGACAACGTGGGACACCGTTGGACACCGTTGGACACCGTTGGACACCGTTGGACATCGTTGGACACCGTGGGACAACGTGGGACAACGTGGGACAACGTGGGAAACCATGGAACAACGTGGGACAACGTGGGACACCGTTGGACATCGTTGGACATCGTTGGACACCGTGGGACAACGTGGGACAACGTGGGACAACGTGGGACAACGTCGGACAACGTGGGACAACGTGGGACAACGTGGGACAACGTGGGACAACGTGGGACACCGATGGACATCGTTGGACAACGTGGGACAACGTGGGACAACGTGGGACAACGTGGGACAACGTGGGACAACGTGGGACACCGTTGGACACCGTTGGACATCGTTGGACACCGTGGGACAACGTGGGACAACGTGGGACAACGTGGGACATCGTGGGACAACGTGGGACAACGTGGGACAACGTGGGACAACGTGGGACATCGTGGGACAACGTGGGACAACGTGGGACAACGTGGGACATCGTGGGACAACGTGGGACAACGTGGGACAACGTGGGACATCGTGGGACAACGTGGGACAACGTGGGACAACGTGGGACAACGTGGGACAACGTGGGACAACGTGGGACACCGTTGGACACCGTTGGACACCGTTGGACATCGTTGGACACCGTGGGACAACGTGGGACAACGTGGGACAACGTGGGAAACCATGGAACAACGTGGGACAACGTGGGACACCGTTGGACATCGTTGGACATCGTTGGACACCGTGGGACAACGTGGGACAACGTGGGACAACGTGGGACAACGTGGGACAACGTGGGACATCGTGGGACAACGTGGGACAACGTGGGACAACGTGGGACAACGTGGGACAACGTGGGACATCGTTGGACACCGTTGGACACCGTGGGACAACGTGGGACAACGTGGGACAACGTGAGACAACGTGGGACAACGTGGGACAACGTGGGACAACGTGGGACAACGTGGGACAACGTGGGACAACGTGGGACAACGTGGGACAACGTGGGACAACGTGGGACAACGTGGGACAACGTGGGACAACGTGGGACATCGTGGGACAACGTGGGACAACGTGGGACAACGTGGGACAACGTGGGACAACGTGGGACACCGTTGGACATCGTTGGACACCGTGGGACAACGTGGGACAACGTGGGACAACGTGGGACACCGTTGGACACCGTTGGACACCGTTGGACACCGTTGGACATCGTTGGACACCGTGGGACAACGTGGGACAACGTGGGACACCGTTGGACAACGTGGGACACCGTTGGACATCGTTGGACACCGTGGGACAACGTGGGACAACGTGGGACAACGTGGGACAACGTGGGACACCGTTGGACATCGTTGGACATCGTTGGACATCGTGGGACACCGTTGGACATCGTTGGACATCGTTGGACACCGTTGGACACCGTTGGACAACGTGGGACATCGTGGGACAACGTGGGACAACGTGGGACAACGTGGGACAACGTGGGACACCGTTGGACACCGTGGGACACCGTTGGACACCGTTGGACACCGTTGGACATCGTTGGACATCGTTGGACATCGTGGGACACCGTTGGACATCGTTGGACATCGTTGGACACCGTTGGACATCGTTGGACACCGTTGGACATCGTTGGACATCGTTGGACATCGTGGGACACCGTTGGACATCGTTGGACATCGTTGGACACCGTGGGACAACGTGGGACAACGTGGGACAACGTGGGAAACCATGGAACAACGTGGGACAACGTGGGACACCGTTGGACATCGTTGGACAACGTGGGACAACGTGGGACAACGTGGGACAACGTGGGACAACGTGGGACAACGTGGGACAACGTGGGACACCGTTGGACACCGTGGGACACCGTTGGACACCGTTGGACATCGTTGGACACCGTGGGACAACGTGGGACAACGTGGGACAACGTGGGACAACGTGGGACAACGTGGGACAACGTGGGACAACGTGGGACAACGTGGGACAACGTGGGACAACGTGGGACAACGTGGGACAACGTGGGACAACGTGGGACAACGTGGGACAACGTGGGACACCGTTGGACACCGTGGGACACCGTTGGACACCGTTGGACATCGTTGGACATCGTTGGACATCGTTGGACATCGTTGGACACCGTTGGACACCGTTGGACACCGTTGGACATCGTTGGACACCGTGGGACAACGTGGGAAACCATGGAACAACGTGGGACAACGTGGGACACCGTTGGACATCGTTGGACATCGTTGGACACCGTGGGACAACGTGGGACAACGTGGGACAACGTGGGACAACGTCGGACAACGTGGGACAACGTGGGACATCGTGGGACAACGTGGGACAACGTGGGACAACGTGGGACAACGTGGGACAACGTGGGACACCGTTGGACAACGTGGGACAACGTGGGACATCGTGGGACAACGTGGGACAACGTGGGACAACGTGGGACAACGTGGGACAACGTGGGACACCGTTGGACACCGTGGGACACCGTTGGACACCGTTGGACATCGTTGGACACCGTGGGACAACGTGGGACAACGTGGGACAACGTGGGACAACGTGGGACATCGTGGGACAACGTGGGACAACGTGGGACAACGTGGGACAACGTGGGACATCGTGGGACAACGTGGGACAACGTGGGACAACGTGGGACAACGTGGGACATCGTGGGACAACGTGGGACAACGTGGGACAACGTGGGACAACGTGGGACAACGTGGGACACCGTTGGACACCGTTGGACACCGTTGGACACCGTTGGACATCGTTGGACACCGTGGGACAACGTGGGACAACGTGGGACAACGTGGGAAACCATGGAACAACGTGGGACAACGTGGGACACCGTTGGACATCGTTGGACATCGTTGGACACCGTGGGACAACGTGGGACAACGTGGGACAACGTGGGACAACGTCGGACAACGTGGGACAACGTGGGACAACGTGGGACAACGTGGGACAACGTGGGACAACGTGGGACAACGTGGGACAACGTGGGACAACGTGGGACAACGTGGGACATCGTGGGAGAACGTGGGACAACGTGGGACAACGTGGGACAACGTGGGACATCGTTGGACACCGTTGGACACCGTGGGACAACGTGGGACAACGTGGGACAACGTGGGACAACGTGGGACAACGTTGGACAACGTGGGACAACGTGGGACAACGTGGGACAACGTGGGACATCGTGGGACAACGTGGGACAACGTGGGACAACGTGGGAAACCATGGAACAACGTGGGACAACGTGGGACACCGTTGGACATCGTTGGACATCGTTGGACACCGTGGGACAACGTGGGACAACGTGGGACAACGTGGGACAACGTGGGACAACGTGGGACATCGTGGGACAACGTGGGACAACGTGGGACAACGTGGGACAACGTGGGACAACGTGGGACATCGTTGGACACCGTTGGACACCGTGGGACAACGTGGGACAACGTGGGACAACGTGAGACAACGTGGGACAACGTGGGACAACGTGGGACAACGTGGGACAACGTGGGACAACGTGGGACAACGTGGGACAACGTGGGACAACGTGGGACAACGTGGGACAACGTGGGACAACGTGGGACAACGTGGGACATCGTGGGACAACGTGGGACAACGTGGGACAACGTGGGACAACGTGGGACAACGTGGGACACCGTTGGACATCGTTGGACACCGTGGGACAACGTGGGACAACGTGGGACAACGTGGGACACCGTTGGACACCGTTGGACACCGTTGGACACCGTTGGACATCGTTGGACACCGTGGGACAACGTGGGACAACGTGGGACACCGTTGGACAACGTGGGACACCGTTGGACATCGTTGGACACCGTGGGACAACGTGGGACAACGTGGGACAACGTGGGACAACGTGGGACACCGTTGGACATCGTTGGACATCGTTGGACATCGTGGGACACCGTTGGACATCGTTGGACATCGTTGGACACCGTTGGACACCGTTGGACAACGTGGGACATCGTGGGACAACGTGGGACAACGTGGGACAACGTGGGACAACGTGGGACACCGTTGGACACCGTGGGACACCGTTGGACACCGTTGGACACCGTTGGACATCGTTGGACATCGTTGGACATCGTGGGACACCGTTGGACATCGTTGGACATCGTTGGACACCGTTGGACATCGTTGGACACCGTTGGACATCGTTGGACATCGTTGGACATCGTGGGACACCGTTGGACATCGTTGGACATCGTTGGACACCGTGGGACAACGTGGGACAACGTGGGACAACGTGGGAAACCATGGAACAACGTGGGACAACGTGGGACACCGTTGGACATCGTTGGACAACGTGGGACAACGTGGGACAACGTGGGACAACGTGGGACAACGTGGGACAACGTGGGACAACGTGGGACACCGTTGGACACCGTGGGACACCGTTGGACACCGTTGGACATCGTTGGACACCGTGGGACAACGTGGGACAACGTGGGACAACGTGGGACAACGTGGGACAACGTGGGACAACGTGGGACAACGTGGGACAACGTGGGACAACGTGGGACAACGTGGGACAACGTGGGACAACGTGGGACAACGTGGGACAACGTGGGACAACGTGGGACACCGTTGGACACCGTGGGACACCGTTGGACACCGTTGGACATCGTTGGACATCGTTGGACATCGTTGGACATCGTTGGACACCGTTGGACACCGTTGGACACCGTTGGACATCGTTGGACACCGTGGGACAACGTGGGAAACCATGGAACAACGTGGGACAACGTGGGACACCGTTGGACATCGTTGGACATCGTTGGACACCGTGGGACAACGTGGGACAACGTGGGACAACGTGGGACAACGTCGGACAACGTGGGACAACGTGGGACATCGTGGGACAACGTGGGACAACGTGGGACAACGTGGGACAACGTGGGACAACGTGGGACACCGTTGGACAACGTGGGACAACGTGGGACATCGTGGGACAACGTGGGACAACGTGGGACAACGTGGGACAACGTGGGACAACGTGGGACACCGTTGGACACCGTGGGACACCGTTGGACACCGTTGGACATCGTTGGACACCGTGGGACAACGTGGGACAACGTGGGACAACGTGGGACAACGTGGGACATCGTGGGACAACGTGGGACAACGTGGGACAACGTGGGACAACGTGGGACATCGTGGGACAACGTGGGACAACGTGGGACAACGTGGGACAACGTGGGACATCGTGGGACAACGTGGGACAACGTGGGACAACGTGGGACAACGTGGGACAACGTGGGACACCGTTGGACACCGTTGGACACCGTTGGACACCGTTGGACATCGTTGGACACCGTGGGACAACGTGGGACAACGTGGGACAACGTGGGAAACCATGGAACAACGTGGGACAACGTGGGACACCGTTGGACATCGTTGGACATCGTTGGACACCGTGGGACAACGTGGGACAACGTGGGACAACGTGGGACAACGTCGGACAACGTGGGACAACGTGGGACAACGTGGGACAACGTGGGACAACGTGGGACAACGTGGGACAACGTGGGACAACGTGGGACAACGTGGGACAACGTGGGACATCGTGGGACAACGTGGGACAACGTGGGACAACGTGGGACAACGTGGGACATCGTTGGACACCGTTGGACACCGTGGGACAACGTGGGACAACGTGGGACAACGTGGGACAACGTGGGACAACGTTGGACAACGTGGGACAACGTGGGACAACGTGGGACAACGTGGGACATCGTGGGACAACGTGGGACAACGTGGGACAACGTGGGACAACGTGGGACAACGTGGGACAACGTGGGACAACGTGGGACAACGTGGGACAACGTGGGACATCGTGGGACAACGTGGGACAACGTGGGACAACGTGGGACAACGTGGGACATCGTTGGACAACGTGGGACAACGTGGGACAACGTGGGACAACGTGGGACAACGTGGGACATCGTGGGACAACGTGGGACAACGTGGGACACCGTTGGACATCGTTGGACACCGTGGGACAACGTGGGACAACGTGGGACAACGTGGGACACCGTTGGACACCGTTGGACACCGTTGGACACCGTTGGACATCGTTGGACACCGTGGGACAACGTGGGACAACGTGGGACAACGTGGGAAACCATGGAACAACGTGGGACAACGTGGGACACCGTTGGACATCGTGGGACAACGTGGGACAACGTGGGACAACGTGGGACAACGTGGGACACCGTTGGACACCGTTGGACACCGTGGGACAACGTGGGACAACGTGGGACACCGTGGGACAACGTGGGACAACGTGGGACAACGTGGGAAACCATGGAACAACGTGGGACAACGTGGGACACCGTTGGACATCGTTGGACATCGTTGGACACCGTGGGACAACGTGGGACAACGTGGGACAACGTGGGACAACGTGGGACAACGTGGGACAACGTGGGACATCGTTGGACAACGTGGGACAACGTGGGACAACGTGGGACAACGTGGGACATCGTGGGACAACGTGGGACAACGTGGGACACCGTTGGACATCGTTGGACACCGTGGGACAACGTGGGACAACGTGGGACAACGTGGGACACCGTTGGACACCGTTGGACACCGTTGGACACCGTTGGACATCGTTGGACACCGTGGGACAACGTGGGACAACGTGGGACAACGTGGGAAACCATGGAACAACGTGGGACAACGTGGGACACCGTTGGACATCGTTGGACAACGTGGGACAACGTGGGACAACGTGGGACAACGTGGGACAACGTGGGACAACGTGGGACAACGTGGGACACCGTTGGACACCGTGGGACACCGTTGGACACCGTTGGACACCGTTGGACACCGTGGGACAACGTGGGACAACGTGGGACAACGTGGGACAACGTGGGACAACGTGGGACAACGTGGGACAACGTGGGACAACGTGGGACAACGTGGGACAACGTGGGACAACGTGGGACAACGTGGGACAACGTGGGACATCGTGGGACAACGTGGGACAACGTGGGACAACGTGGGACAACGTGGGACACCGTTGGACAACGTGGGACACCGTTGGACATCGTTGGACACCGTGGGACAACGTGGGACAACGTGGGACCACGTGGGACAACGTGGGACAACGTGGGACAACGTGGGACAACGTGGGACAACGTGGGACAACGTGGGACATCGTGGGACAACGTGGGACAACGTGGGACACCGTTGGACATCGTTGGACACCGTGGGACACCGTGGGACAACGTGGGACAACGTGGGACAACGTGGGACAACGTGGGACAACGTGGGACAACGTGGGACAACGTGGGACAACGTGGGACATCGTGGGACAACGTGGGACAACGTGGGACAACGTGGGACACCGTTGGACAACGTGGGACACCGTTGGACATCGTTGGACACTGTGGGACAACGTGGGACAACGTGGGACCACGTGGGACAACGTGGGACAACGTGGGACAACGTGGGACAACGTGGGACATCGTGGGACAACGTGGGACAACGTGGGACAACGTGGGACAACGTGGGACAACGTGGGACACCGTTGGACACCGTTGGACACCGTTGGACACCGTTGGACATCGTTGGACACCGTGGGACAACGTGGGACAACGTGGGACAACGTGGGAAACCATGGAACAACGTGGGACAACGTGGGACACCGTTGGACATCGTTGGACATCGTTGGACACCGTGGGACAACGTGGGACAACGTGGGAATACGTGGGACAACGTGGGACACCGTTGGACATCGCTGGACACCGTTGGACATCGTTGGACACCGTGGGACAACGTGGGACAACGTGGGACAACGTGGGACAACGTGGGACAACGTGGGACAACGTGGGACAACGTGGGACAACGTGGGACAACGTGGGACAACGTGGGACAACGTGGGACAACGTGGGACATCGTGGGACAACGTGGGACAACGTGGGACAACGTGGGACAACGTGGGACATCGTTGGACACCGTTGGACACCGTGGGACAACGTGGGACAACGTGGGACAACGTGGGACAACGTGGGACAACGTGGGACAACGTGGGACAACGTGGGACAACGTGGGACAACGTGGGACAACGTGGGACAACGTGGGACAACGTGGGACAACGTGGGACAACGTGGGACATCGTGGGACAACGTGGGACAACGTGGGACACCGTTGGACATCGTTGGACAACGTGGGACAACGTGGGACAACGTGGGACAACGTGGGACACCGTTGGACACCGTTGGACACCGTTGGACACCGTTGGACATCGTTGGACACCGTGGGACAACGTGGGACAACGTGGGACAACGTGGGAAACCATGGAACAACGTGGGACAACGTGGGACACCGTTGGACATCGTTGGACAACGTGGGACAACGTGGGACAACGTGGGACAACGTGGGACAACGTGGGACAACGTGGGACAACGTGGGACACCGTTGGACACCGTGGGACAACGTGGGACAACGTGGGACAACGTGGGACACCGTTGGACAACGTGGGACACCGTTGGACATCGTTGGACACCGTGGGACAACGTGGGACAACTTGGGACCACGTGGGACAACGTGGGACAACGTGGGACAACGTGGGACAACGTGGGACAACGTGGGACAACGTGGGACAACGTGGGACAACGTGGGACAACGTGGGACACCGTTGGACATCGTTGGACACCGTGGGACAACGTGGGACAACGTGGGACAACGTGGGACAACGTGGGACAACGTGGGACAACGTGGGAAACCATGGAACA
Source organism: Bombus terrestris (assembly GCF_910591885.1). NCBI lineage: Eukaryota > Metazoa > Arthropoda > Insecta > Hymenoptera > Apidae > Bombus > Bombus terrestris. The sequence goes on from NW_025963599.1 coordinate 295,717, forward strand.
ACGTGGGACAACGTGGGACACCGTTGGACATCGTTGGACAACGTGGGACAACGTGGGACAACGTGGGACAACGTGGGACAACGTGGGACAACGTGGGACAACGTGGGACAACGTGGGACAACGTGGGAAACCATGGAACAACGTGGGACAACGTGGGACACCGTTGGACATCGTTGGACATCGTTGGACACCGTGGGACAACGTGGGACAACGTGGGACAACGTGGGAAACCATGGAACAACGTGGGACAACGTGGGACACCGTTGGACATCGTTGGACATCGTTGGACACCGTGGGACAACGTGGGACAACGTGGGACAACGTCGGACAACGTCGGACAACGTGGGACAACGTGGGACATCGTGGGACAACGTGGGACAACGTGGGACAACGTGGGACAACGTCGGACAACGTGGGACACCGTTGGTCACCGTGGGACACCGTTGGACACCGTTGGACATCGTTGGACACCGTGGGACAACGTGGGACAACGTGGGAAAACGTGGGACAACGTGGGACATCGTGGGACAACGTGGGACAACGTGGGACAACGTGGGACAACGTGGGACATCGTGGGACAACGTGGGACAACGTGGGACAACGTGGGACATCGTGGGACAACGTGGGACAACGTGGGACAACGTGGGACAACGTGGGACAACGTGGGACACCGTTGGACACCGTTGGACACCGTTGGACACCGTTGGACATCGTTGGACACCGTGGGACAACGTGGGACAACGTGGGACAACGTGGGACAACGTGGGACACCGTTGGACACCGTTGGACACCGTTGGACACCGTTGGACATCGTTGGACACCGTGGGACAACGTGGGACAACGTGGGACAACGTGGGAAACCATGGAACAACGTGGGACAACGTGGGACACCGTTGGACATCGTTGGACATCGTTGGACACCGTGGGACAACGTGGGACAACGTGGGACAACGTGGGACAACGTCGGACAACGTGGGACAACGTGGGACATCGTGGGACAACGTGGGACAACGTGGGACAACGTGGGACAACGTGGGACAACGTGGGACACCGTTGGACACCGTGGGACACCGTTGGACACCGTTGGACATCGTTGGACACCGTGGGACAACGTGGGACAACGTGGGACAACGTGGGACAACGTGGGACATCGTGGGACAACGTGGGACAACGTGGGACAACGTGGGACAACGTGGGACACCGTTGGACATCGTTGGACACTGTGGGACAACGTGGGACAACGTGGGACCACGTGGGACAACGTGGGACAACGTGGGACAACGTGGGACAACGTGGGACAACGTCGGACAACGTGGGACAACGTGGGACAACGTGGGACAACGTGGGACAACGTGGGACAACGTGGGACAACGTGGGACACCGTTGGACACCGTTGGACACCGTTGGACACCGTTGGACATCGTTGGACACCGTGGGACAACGTGGGACAACGTGGGACAACGTGGGACACCGTTGGACATCGTTGGACACTGTGGGACAACGTGGGACAACGTGGGACACCGTTGGACATCGTTGGACACCGTGGGACAACGTGGGACAACGTGGGACAACGTGGGACAACGTGGGACATCGTGGGACAACGTGGGACAACGTGGGACAACGTGGGACAACGTGGGACATCGTGGGACAACGTGGGACAACGTGGGACAACGTGGGACATCGTGGGACAACGTGGGACAACGTGGGACAACGTGGGACAACGTGGGACAACGTGGGACAACGTGGGACAACGTGGGACACCGTTGGACACCGTTGGACACCGTTGGACACCGTTGGACATCGTTGGACACCGTGGGACAACGTGGGACAACGTGGGACAACGTGGGAAACCATGGAACAACGTGGGACAACGTGGGACAACGTGGGACATCGTGGGACAACGTGGGACAACGTGGGACAACGTGGGACAACGTGGGACAACGTGGGACACCGTTGGACACCGTTGGACACCGTTGGACACCGTTGGACATCGTTGGACACCGTGGGACAACGTGGGACAACGTGGGACAACGTGGGACACCGTTGGACATCGTTGGACACTGTGGGACAACGTGGGACAACGTGGGACCACGTGGGACAACGTGGGACAACGTGGGACAACGTGGGACAACGTGGGACATCGTGGGACAACGTGGGACAACGTGGGACAACGTGGGACAACGTGGGACAACGTGGGACACCGTGGGACACCGTTGGACACCGTTGGACACCGTTGGACATCGTTGGACACCGTGGGACAACGTGGGACAACGTGGGACAACGTGGGAAACCATGGAACAACGTGGGACAACGTGGGACACCGTTGGACATCGTTGGACATCGTTGGACACCGTGGGACAACGTGGGACAACGTGGGAATACGTGGGACAACGTGGGACACCGTTGGACATCGCTGGACACCGTTGGACATCGTTGGACACCGTGGGACAACGTGGGACAACGTGGGACAACGTGGGACAACGTGGGACAACGTGGGACAACGTGGGACAACGTGGGACAACGTGGGACAACGTGGGACAACGTGGGACAACGTGGGACAACGTGGGACATCGTGGGACAACGTGGGACAACGTGGGACAACGTGGGACAACGTGGGACATCGTTGGACAACGTGGGACAACGTGGGACAACGTGGGACAACGTGGGACATCGTGGGACAACGTGGGACAACGTGGGACACCGTTGGACATCGTTGGACACCGTGGGACAACGTGGGACAACGTGGGACAACGTGGGACACCGTTGGACACCGTTGGACACCGTTGGACACCGTTGGACATCGTTGGACACCGTGGGACAACGTGGGACAACGTGGGACAACGTGGGAAACCATGGAACAACGTGGGACAACGTGGGACACCGTGGGACATCGTTGGACAACGTGGGACAACGTGGGACAACGTGGGACAACGTGGGACAACGTGGGACAACGTGGGACAACGTGGGACACCGTTGGACACCGTGGGACACCGTTGGACACCGTTGGACATCGTTGGACACCGTGGGACAACGTGGGACAACGTGGGACAACGTGGGACAACGTGGGACAACGTGGGACAACGTGGGACAACGTGGGACAACGTGGGACAACGTGGGACAACGTGGGACAACGTGGGACAACGTGGGACAACGTGGGACATCGTGGGACAACGTGGGACAACGTGGGACAACGTGGGACAACGTGGGACACCGTTGGACAACGTGGGACACCGTTGGACATCGTTGGACACCGTGGGACAACGTGGGACAACGTGGGACCACGTGGGACAACGTGGGACAACGTGGGACAACGTGGGACAACGTGGGACAACGTGGGACAACGTGGGACATCGTGGGACAACGTGGGACAACGTGGGACACCGTTGGACATCGTTGGACACCGTGGGACACCGTGGGACAACGTGGGACAACGTGGGACAACGTGGGACAACGTGGGACAACGTGGGACAACGTGGGACAACGTGGGACAACGTGGGACATCGTGGGACAACGTGGGACAACGTGGGACAACGTGGGACACCGTTGGACAACGTGGGACACCGTTGGACATCGTTGGACACTGTGGGACAACGTGGGACAACGTGGGACCACGTGGGACAACGTGGGACAACGTGGGACAACGTGGGACAACGTGGGACATCGTGGGACAACGTGGGACAACGTGGGACAACGTGGGACAACGTGGGACAACGTGGGACACCGTTGGACACCGTTGGACACCGTTGGACACCGTTGGACATCGTTGGACACCGTGGGACAACGTGGGACAACGTGGGACAACGTGGGAAACCATGGAACAACGTGGGACAACGTGGGACACCGTTGGACATCGTTGGACATCGTTGGACACCGTGGGACAACGTGGGACAACGTGGGAATACGTGGGACAACGTGGGACACCGTTGGACATCGCTGGACACCGTTGGACATCGTTGGACACCGTGGGACAACGTGGGACAACGTGGGACAACGTGGGACAACGTGGGACAACGTGGGACAACGTGGGACAACGTGGGACAACGTGGGACAACGTGGGACAACGTGGGACAACGTGGGACAACCTGGGACATCGTGGGACAACGTGGGACAACGTGGGACAACGTGGGACAACGTGGGACATCGTTGGACACCGTTGGACACCGTGGGACAACGTGGGACAACGTGGGACAACGTGGGACAACGTGGGACAACGTGGGACAACGTGGGACAACGTGGGACAACGTGGGACAACGTGGGACAACGTGGGACAACGTGGGACAACGT